>NW_020651414.1:0-970 GCF_003573695.1 Papaver somniferum | reverse complement strand
TGGTCTTATTTTGCCTTCCTAAGTAAAGGTCTTATCATGCCACACTTTTCATTTCGACAAAATCGCAGGACGTTTTTACATTTTCATGTAAGAATCCATTGATCTTATCTTATCATATTTCTAGTATTATTGCCTCTTCAGGATATTTTCTCGCGACAATATGATAGGCCTAAATAATCTTGCGAATGTAAATCCCCATGACATTGCCGTCTTGCGACGAAATCGCAGGACGTCCTTACACTTTCATGTAATGACCCCTTGATCTCGTCTTATCTTTTTTCTTTTGAATATCTGTTGCAACAATATGACAGGCCTAAACTTTCTTGCGAAAATAAAGTCCCATGACATTGTCGTCTTTTTTGACACTTATCAGCTCCCTAATGGAGGGTGCCGCCCTTATCATCTCCCTGGTTGCCCCTTCAAGGAGACGTACCTCCATACAAGGTAGGCTCCTCCCATCCGGTCTTAACATCAACCAGTTGTTTTGGCAGTCTCTTATCCCTTTTAACTATATGGTTTATGGTTATGAGACTGCATCCTAAGTGGAGTTTTCTTCGGGCCGAGTGTAGAGTAAGCCAAGACTTTTCAAGAATGGACGGGTACGCTCCAGACGTCCCAGGCACTCTTGACTCAACTGTGTACCTCAGCGCCTTGATCAGATTCTACACTCCTTAGAAGAGTCCCTCGGTCGCCCAACCTAAATCATATATGTTTAAGTTGAGAATCCAAAGTAACTCCCCTGGATGGGTTTTTATGGACCACAAATCTCCATGACTCAAGTTCCAGCTGCAGTGTGACTTTTCCCTGAGCCATGTTACCAGGTACCCCCTTTTATGACGTACTTTAGGTCTTACATTTGCCTCTTGCGAGTTTAACTCGCGAACTAGGGTGTACGTCATAATCGGTTTGCCCCATTCTAATATGTGTATTTCTTTCCTTTCATTAGGAATTTTTATTCTTGCGAAATTTT
>NW_020651413.1:0-2572 GCF_003573695.1 Papaver somniferum | reverse complement strand
ATCATCTACATAGACTGCAATCACAAGAAGCGTTCCCTTTTCTTCTCTTTTGTATACTGATGTTTCTTTAGAGCACTTAACAAATCTGATTTCTCTTAAGATTTGATCTAACTTTGTATTCCAGGCTCGAGGAGCTTGTCTTAGACCATATAGAGCTTTTGATAACTTATAAACCTTATGCTCTTGTCCTTTTACTTCAAAACCTTCTGGTTGTTCAACATACACATCTTCTCGCAATTCACCATGTAAGAATGATGTCTTAACGTCTAAGTGGTGAATTTCCCATGAGTTTGATGCTGCTTCTGCTATTAAGAGACGAATTGTCTCTAGTCTAGCAACTGGTGCGAAAACTTCATCAAAGTCTATGCCTGATTCTTGAACGTATCCCTTAGCTACAAGTCTTGCCTTATATTTGTTAATAGTTCCATCAGCATTTCTTTTAACCTTGAAGATCCACTTGAGGCCAATCACTTTTACCCCACCTGGCTTATCAACTAGAAACCAAGTCTTGTTTTTGTTGATTGAATTAATTTCTTCTCTACATGCTTGTGTCCATTTAGTCGAGACCCTTGCTTCCTGAAAATTCCTTGGTTCATCATTAACAGAAAGTAGCATAATCTCACATTCTTCTGCAGCTTGAAGAACATAATCCTCCAGATATTGTGGCTTTTGTATCTATCTTGTTGATTTTCGCAGTGGAATGGGTTGAGTTATTTCATCGATCTCCTCTTCTTCTTCTTCTTCGTTATTCCCAGTGTTTTCATTATTCTCTTCTTTTTCTTGATTAACATCATTGTTTCCATTGGTATTGATGATTATGGGTCCTTCGCCTTCATCAATTACTTGACCCCATCTCATGTGAAACATTCCTGGATCCCTACTTGGTCCATCATTAGTTTCTTTCCAGTTCCAGTTTGCTTTTTCATCGAATACCACATCTCGACTCACTATCACTCTTTTCGTTGTTGGATTGAATAATCTGTAGGCTTTGGATCCAGGCTCAATTCCTAGATTCACAAGAGACTGAGATCGATCATCCAGCTTAAGAGTTGCAGAATCAACTTTTGCGTATGCTTTGCAACCAAACACTCTTAAATGATCTATGTTTGGTTTTTTCTTTCGCAAGCTTTCATATGGAGTCATGTCTTTCAGAGCTTTCGTAGGTATCATGTTTATTAGGTATGTGGAGTGTCGTACAGCTTCTCCCCATAGATAATTAGGTACCTGCATAGCCTTTAAAGAACTTCTTGTCATCTCCATTAGAGTCCTGTTTCTCCTCTCCACCACTCCGTTTTGTTGTGGTAGCCCTCGAACCATCTTGTTCTGAGACATAGTTTTTAAGGTTCTGAAACTTATGTGTCCTAACCTTGCGTGCCACTTCCATGTCTGATCTTCCAGTCTCATATTCAGACATAATGGACTTTCAATCATGAGAATTATCTTGTAGAGTCTATTCTGTGAGCGTGAGACTCTAACTAAAAATCTTCCACTTGGGTCATGAACTATTAGATAATCTTGTCGCATTCTAACATCACATCCAACTTCTGTAGCTTGTCCTAAACTTAGAATGTTGCTCTGTAAATTTAGGATGAAGTAGATGTTTGTGACAAGCTTCTGTTCTCCGGTCTTTCTCTGAAATAGAATTGATCCTTTCTCTTCAATTTCAATAGAAGATCCATCCCCAAACTTCACTTGTCCTTTGATTTTCTCATTGAGTTCAGAAAAGTAGTGTCTCTTACCAGTCATGTGATTGCTGGCTCCATTATCTAAATACCAGATTCCTTCTTCTCCATCCTTTGATTCGTAGTTCTTTGATATTAGTTTCCCTTCGTTTAAGAATACAACTTCGTGCATGAAAAGAGCTGTATCTGCTTCCCTTGTTTCATTCTTGTTTGTTTCTTCCATCTTTTGTATTCTTTCAGGGCATACAGAGGAGAAGTGTCCTGGTTTATCACATCTGTAATAAATAATGTTTGATCTATCCTTCTTTTCTTTCCCTTGGTTTTGATCATTCTGACTTGTTGTTCTATCTTGTGAGTTAAACCTTCCTCCGCTTCCTCGGCCTCTGTTTCCTCTACCACCTCTTCCACGACCTCTTCCTCTTGTCGCAGAGTTTTGTTGGTAAGAGTTTGTGTACAAGAGTTTTCCTTGAGTTTCTCCATTGTTTTCTTCATCAAGGATTCTTTCTTCATATGCTTTCAATCTTCCAATTATATCTTCATAGCTAGTCTTCTTTAAATCTAAGACTTGTTCGAGAGAAGCTATGATATGAATATACTTGGATCTTGGTAAACTATTGAGAAACTTCTTTACCAGTTTATCTTCATCAATGGATTGTCCAAGTGACGCAGCTTTTGAGGCTATCTCTGATAGCTTTCCTGCAAGGCTATCAATAGTATCAGTGTCTTTCATCTTCACTCTTTCAAATTCAGACATTAAGGTTTGCAGACGGGCTTCTTTAACTCGATCAGCTCCGAGATTACGTGCCTTTATTGCATCCCAAATTTTCTTTGAAGTTTCCTGTTCACCAACTTGTAGAACAAGACATTCTGGTATTGCTTGAAAGAGTAAT
>NW_020651412.1:0-729 GCF_003573695.1 Papaver somniferum | reverse complement strand
AGCCACTTGCGCTGTAGACACAAGTGAATCATTGAACTCGGAAACCTTAGTCTCGGAAACCAAGCTACGATCCCCCTGATCTTTTCGCTCAACCAACCTAGCCACTGTTTCAGCTTCCCACTTATCGAAAAAATCAGCATCCACATCCTCCCCGTCATTCTCTATTTCCGTTTCAACTTCAGTTTCTAGCATTACATTACTGTCATTAGCAAGACCTAATTCCCTGTCAAGAGCACCAAATTTATTCTGATGTAAAAAAGAGAGAAACCGAGGCGCGTTCAACATTTGGCATATTTTCCAAATCCAAGAGCACCAATCTTCAGAAAAACCATACTTTCTAAAAACTTCAAGAACAAAAGACCAGCTCACAGTATCAAAATCCTGAGAGATATCAAGCTTCAAACCCAAATTACCGTCCTTCCTTTTGATGTGCAATTCATTCACCATCTCCGAAGCTAAACTAATATTCTCATGGATATTCCTTCCCTTCATGAAAGCCACTTGCTCTTCAGACACCAACTTACCCAACACCCTACCAAGCCTCGTAGCCAAGGTTTTAGTAAAAATCTTAAAGAAGAAATTACTTAAACCAATCGGCCTAAAGTTCTTCAAACTAGTAGCTCCCCTAACCTTTGCAAGCAAAAGAATAAGACTAGAATTAACCCCATTAGGAATGGTTTTAGAAGACCAGCAATAAGTAACCGCTAAAATCAGATCCCTATGAATAAT
>NW_020651411.1:0-793 GCF_003573695.1 Papaver somniferum | reverse complement strand
CCTTCAAATCAGGGTTTTGCCTTAGTTACAAAGCAATCCATATTCACCGTTAGATGAAAAACTGATTTAGATTCAAGCTAATATTTCTCAACCGTTAGATCGAAAACTTAGCTTGTCACACACACTTGGGTAGACGTTTACTGGGTTTGTGAAAACCATGCCCATACGTGTACGTGTATGTTGGTTCAACATAGTAACCCAAAAGGTTAACCATATGATCATTTCATATTAACCTTGTTCTTCTTTACCATAACTAGTTCAATTGACTCAAATGAACTAGTTAGACAGTTGTTCAATTGCTATGAGATATTATGTAACTACACAAGACACAATTGAAACAAAGATGATTCGATTCGATTGAATCGTCTCATTAACTTTTTAGCCACGGTTTGCATAAAGCATTCCTTAGTAATTTAAGTTTCATGTTCAGAGCACATGTTTAGATCATAACCTCTTAAGCTCACAAACAAGTTCGCGGACTTAATACAACCGGTGGAGTTTTCCAAACTCAGCAGAAAATCTCGGCAAAGAGACTTTCACCAGTTTGCGTACTTACACACGAACGAGTTTTTGGAAAATTCCAGTAGAAATTTTCGATACAAGAACTTCCGTCAGTTCGCGGACTGGGTTCGCGGACTTGGCAAAGCCAATTCCTCCGGTTTCTCTCAATCAACAAAGTTCGAAAACTTCGGATTAAGGAATACATGGTTATGTAATCTAAACTCTCATTCCAATCATTGAGACATTCTCAGAGGACGTTATATAGTCGTTATTCACAGACCGTTTCGCGTCA
>NW_020651410.1:0-1082 GCF_003573695.1 Papaver somniferum | reverse complement strand
TAGTCATTGGGTAACCGATCCTAGAACTTGGTTGGGACTAATCACAAGATGTGTAATCGATCCTTGTAGTAGTTTAACAAGTTTTAGTAATTGGTGTGACCGATCCTATAACTTGTGCAACCGATCACAAGTAAGTACCATAAATAAGTGGTAACCGATCCTTGTACTTAGTTAACAATGTTTTGGAAACTAATATGACCAATCCTAGTAGCCACTTGGAGGTAGAACCGAAACTTGTTTTGGTAGAACCGTTAAACCCATGAATGGTGATTGAATGTTTTTGATCAATCACATAGTTCTTGGAAATCAGATGAACCAATTCTAAACTCGTTTGGAAGTATGGTAAATCGGTTCCAAGATTGTAAATATGAAAAAGGATTTACAAAGTAAAGATTTCGACATACTTTGAACATGTGCAGTAAATCGTATCTTTTATTATTCAAAGATATTCATTAATAACTAAAGGAGAATCCCGCATCGAAATAAATTAAAAATCTTTTAATCAAGGTTTTTAGTTTTATATGCTTTTAATTTCCAGCAATTAAAATGCATATCTTTAGAAAATAAAAATTGGTAATGTGCATTTACTAATTGGAGATTTTCCACTGAGATTTCGGTCAGTATTTGGACAGAGCATTTCCAGGAATTATGAAAACCGAATTTGGAAATATATTGCATATCTTGAGAATATTTTCGTTTTTGGAAATTCCATGGTGTCCAAACTTCCTTGGTCTATAAATATTGAAGTTTGCATTTCTAGCAAACTAATCCTCAGAGCCAGCAAAACTACCTAGTTGTGTTGTTACTGGTGGAGCCGTCTATTCGGAGAGGAAAGTACCCTACTTAGGCGAAATCTCTTACGACCGCTTGTTTTAAAGACTTCTTTGGGATTGGGAAGCTCTACAAGTACCGTTGGTGGGAAACTAGATAATTAAAGTTTATTATTAGTTTTCGATTGATTTGATTGACTAACGGTGGTTGAACTTTGATTGCACCTAGTTTGTTTATGCTTGAGAATCTTCTCTTCTGATATAAGATTCACTCAAACTAGATCGAAGTTTCGACGGGGATCTTTAGACTGT
>NW_020651409.1:0-742 GCF_003573695.1 Papaver somniferum | reverse complement strand
ATTTCTATGTACGTTGATTCAAAAAAATATGAAGGAAGTCAAATTTCACAATAGAAGAAGGATGAAAGACCAAGAAGAACTAATCCAAATCCTAACAAATTTCATCTATCTTGAATCAAATAGAAAGACAAAAGCCAACAGAAAAAGAAAGAGTTCATAAAAACGTTGACTTTTATATGCGTTAACACAAAAAGTTTACAAACTTCGTTATACATATGAAATTGATTTCTGAAACTAAATTGTAAACTAGATAAACTCATCTTTAACATAAAAAGTTTGAAAAATGTATCGTAATCACAAATAATATGTTTTAAGGCATTACGTCTAGTAAAAATTGCTTTTCTATGTACGTTGATTCAAGAAAATATGAAGGAAGTCAAATTTTACAATAGAAGAAGGATAAAAGCCCATGCTGAACTAATCCAAATTCCAACAAATTTCATCTATTTGAATCAAGCTGAAAGACAAAGCCAAAGCATAAAGAAAGAGTTCATAAAAATGTTGAGTTTCATATACGTTAACTCAAAAAAGTCTACACACTTTGTTATAAGTCTGAAATTGATTTCTGAAACTAAATTGTAAACTGGATAAACTCATCTTTAACAGAAAAAGTTTGAAAAATGTATTGTATTCACAATTAATATGTTCCAAGGCAATACGTCTAGTAAAAATTGCATTTCTATGTACGTTGATTCAAGAAAATATGAAGGAAGTCAAATTTCACAATAGAAGAAGGATAAAA
>NW_020651408.1:0-371 GCF_003573695.1 Papaver somniferum | reverse complement strand
ATTTCTGAGACTAAATTGTAAACTAGATAGACTGATCTTTAACAGAAAAAGTTTGAAAAATGTATTGTAATTACAATTAATATGTTCTAAGGCAATACGTCTAGTAAAAATTGCATTTCTATGTACGTTGATTCAAGAAAATATGAAGGTAGTCAAATTTCACAATAGAAGATGGATGAAAGACCATGCAGAACTAATCCAACTCCTAATAAATTCCATCTATCTTGAATCAAAAAGAAAGACAAAGCCAACACAAAAAGAAGGAGTTCATGAAAATGTTGAATTTTATATACATTAACTCAAAAAAGTCTACACACTTCGTTATAAGTCGGAAATTCATTTCTGAGACTAAATTGTAAACTAGATAGACT
>NW_020651407.1:0-570 GCF_003573695.1 Papaver somniferum | reverse complement strand
AAGGAAGTCAAATTTCACAATAGAAGAAGGATGAAAGAACATGCAGAACTAACCCAAATCCTAACAAATTTCATCTATCTTGAATCAAATAGAAATACAAAGCCAACACAAAAAGAAAGAGTTCATAAAAATGTTGAATTTAATATACGTTAACTCAAAAAAGTCTACACACTTCGTTATAAGTCGGAAATTGATTTCTGAGACTAAATTGTAAACTAGATAAACTCATCTTTGACAGAAAAGTTTGAAAAATGTATTGTAATTACAATTAATATGTTCTAAGGCAACATGTCTAGTAAAAATTGCATTTATATGTACGTTGATTCAAGAAAATATGAAGGAAGTCAAATTTCACAATAGAAGAAGGATGAAAGACCATGCAGAACACCCAAATCCTAACAAATTTCAACTATCTTGAATCAAATGGAAAGACAAAGCGAACACAAAAACAAGGAATTCATAAAAATGTTGAATTTAATATACGTTAACTCAAAAAAGTCTATACACTTCGTTATAAGTCGGAAATTGATTTCTGAGACTAAATTGTAAACTAGATAAACTCATCTTTGA
>NW_020651406.1:0-846 GCF_003573695.1 Papaver somniferum | reverse complement strand
TGGTAATCTTTCTAGACTGGGCTCGGTTCCAATTTTGGGTCGCCTCTTCTGCCAGAGTCCAGACGCGTGTTTTTCATTTCCTTTTTTCTAATTTAAGAAAAATTTATTTACGGTGGACAAACAAACACACCATGAAAATTCTGACCGCCATAGTTCACAACCGTTGATCTTCAACCATATGAACATTAACAAAGAACGACCATGAAAGACGATAGAAGATGCTATAAAAGCATAGAAAGAACCACCATGAAGATGGAGGCAACTTGTCGCCGGCAAGGGGAATAAATCCCAAAACATTAAAAATCTAGCTAATCCATGAAATAAGTTTCTTAAACTAAAAGGAAAAGATGGGTACTACTCAGATCCACTCTAAAAGGAATAGATCTGAGCAGTTAAAGATTGTCGGAGTTTGGGTTTTAGTCGCCGGAAATCGTTTGGGAGAGAGGAGAAGAAGAAGAGAGGTACATATGTGTTTTCTTCTAATCTTTTTATCAAATTGCACATTTGCGTTATGCCTCATTTTACAAAAAAAAATGACCATAAAAGGGACTCCCTCCCTTCGAGCCTTTCGGTCGGTCGACCCAAATATATAAAAAAATAAATGTGACCAGAAATAGCTCAATTCAACCAATGTACATTTTAAAAGGACTTTAGATACATCTTAAGAAGTTGCTTTTACTTCAAGAAGCAAAATACGTCAGAAGTTAGGCTAAATACTATAGCGCGTATGGATACGAGAATCAGAAGCCATTATGTTTTCCAAAAATTTGACTTTTTTGTTTCTAAAAGTTATTTTGAATGTCACATCCACACTAACTTCTTGCATTTTTTAAGAACGCGCAATTG
>NW_020651405.1:0-1582 GCF_003573695.1 Papaver somniferum | reverse complement strand
CCTGAAGAATCTAAAGTGGTATGTTACCTTCATCTCTTTCTCTTTCTTTTCTTTTAATTATTTTTTCTTTCATTTCTCTTATCACTTCCCTTGGTTTCAGATTTCCCAACAGGCAAAGAAGGCTAAAAACTTGCCTCATGCGTCACCTTCGCACGATAATGAAGTAAGAAATATTCTTTGTTTAATTTTAACAATATTGTTGCCTCTGTTTCTTATCTCTCATTATTCGCGTAGGTGGAAGATGTGGGCACTAAAGCCAAGGGTAAGGGTAAACTCAGATATAAGAAAATCGCTTCTAAATCCTCTTCCAAGAGTCTGTCTAAGAAGAGGAAGGAAATTTATCCCTCTTCTTCAAGTTCGAAGTCTAGTGATGATGATATTCTTCTTTCTGAAGACCCCTCAATCACATCTTCCATGGGGCAGCTATCTAGTATATTTTTTGATTCCATGTCATCAGTTGGTAATGAGGAACTGATTCGTACTTGTGGAACGGTTTCGAAGATATGTGATGCCGCTTCTCTGATCATGAATCCCTTAGTGGAGTTGCCTCAGCGTTAAGTCCATGTTTTCAATTTTCCTTGGGCTCTTTGGTAATCTCTATACTTTCGCTCTCTTTCTGGTGATGCTTTGATGTCTTTGATGATGTCTAATATTCGCCTTATATCTTCGCAGGTGGCCTGCATGTTTTATGTTGTTTCTTCAGACTATCAAAGAAGACTTCAGAAGCTTAAGGCGGAGAATAATAAACTCAAGACCCAAGTTTCCACTTATGAGGATGATATTTTTAGTCTTCGCAAGAGGAATAATCAATTAGCTGGTGCGTTAACTTTGTATCTCTTCTTGCAGAGATTTACAATCTATCTGACGAAGCAGCTTCTCTAAATGATCAACAAAAGGTTGGAAACTTATTTTGGGCTAGAACTGATTTCCGCTCTTCAAAAATTTCTCAACTTTGTGAAATTTGTAAAAATGCTTCCACTATTCCAAAAATTCTGAAATTTGGTGTAGAAAATCAACAGGATGTCTTGTATACATGGTTAAAAGGATTTATCCAAATTCCTCTCCAATTGGTAGATAAACCAAAATCTCTACAACATTGTCAAACGCTAAATAAAGAGAATGGAAGATTATGTCTTCAAACGCCCAATTAGTCATTTAAATTCCCTACGTGTCCCCTCAAAGAGCTGCTGCAAAAATATTTAAAGAGACGCCATTCATGTCCTCCAACGGACATGAAATTCAAATTAAAATAACTAAACTAGCAACCGTTTAAGATGTCCCCCTAAGGAATCTTAAAATACTGATCTTCTCCTTTAAACTTCGTAACCAGTTTAAAGTTGATGTGTCTCTCAAGTAATAACTCCAAATAGAAATTGAAATTGAAAGGATGAATTTAAGACAAGAAGATACCATATTACAATTTCGTTTCTACCATAAATCTGAAGAGCAAGATATTAATCACAGAACCAGGACCAATTTTGTTGTTGGTAATTTCACCACAACACATTGATCTTTGGGATTAAACGAATAAGAAAACAAAGTACCAAGAGAATAAAGATAAACGATAACAAATCACACAAGA
>NW_020651404.1:0-747 GCF_003573695.1 Papaver somniferum | reverse complement strand
TGCTAATCTTTCCTCTATCTCCAACCCGCTACTCCTCTCGCAACAAAGAGAAATAGTTCTAGTAAAAAGAAATAGCCGTGGTTCTTCTTCTTTCAATATCTATCTTATATCTCAACGATGATGAATGTATGTTTTTGAGTTGAAATATAAGATTTCAAAGTTATGATTTTGTTGTTTTTTCTTCAATTTATATCAAATCAAAGTTAGGGTTTGGACAAATCTTTGTTAAATTAGAGATTGTGGATTTAGGGTTTCTACAATTCTGTGTTCAAATTAGAGATTTGGAGTTAGATTTTTAGAAATATCTGTTAAAATTAGAAGTGGTTTTTGATTCAATTAGATATTTTGGATTTCTACAAAGAAAATATAATCATTTTTTATTTTTCTATTTTCTATAAATCTCGGTGGGTTTGATTGTGAAAATCAGGTATGATGCTAATTTTTTTGTTTATTGCTATGTTGTTTATAAAATGGGTTTTAATATTTGGATTTTTGGATTAGGTCTTTTAAGTTTTGTTTTGGATTTTGATTTAATAGGAGAATTTGCGTTTTTGTGATGTTGGTTTTGGTAATAGAGATGAATTAACTTTTCAATTTGCGTGATTTATGTTCATAAGGACTTAATCGAAAATATATTGCTGATAATTTTGGTTATATGCATGTATGAATGTAATGATGAGATCTAAAACAAGTCTACCGATCAAAGATTTCATGGCATCATATGAGTCTGAAGCAAATGTGTGTAGC
>NW_020651403.1:0-972 GCF_003573695.1 Papaver somniferum | reverse complement strand
TATTATACGTCGATATGCAAATTTTAATGAAAAAATAGAATGAATCTTTTAAAATTATGCAGTATTGATCTTTCCCTGATCCATTTCTTATGAATATATTGTGTGGCTTCGTAAGTTCTCTTATGTTGAGAATTTCCGATTAAATTAATTATGGGCTCTCTTGTGGTTAATTTAATTGAGTAATTTGGATTACAAATTCATGTTTTCATTTTATTTGTTAGTGTCCAAAGAAATCCCTTTTTTCTTGTGAAAGTAAGGTCGCTCTTGTTGTTCTTTTCTGAAATGAAATTTTATGGGGGAGAGTTCTTTTTGAACTTGTGCTTAATTGCCAAATCTTTGTGGTGAGTGCGGCCGTGGAATATTGTAGGAGTTTTCTTGTGTCTTTATAAACTCCTTGATGAATACGCTAGTTTCGACTATGTGATATCATCAAAACAAGTTGATATGTTCTATTTTGGTCATGAAGTATATTTATGGAAACTTCATTAGGAGCCCACTAGTTTTCGTACCTTTGCCAATTTATATTGACAAAAAGGGGAGAATTAATGTGTAGTTCACATTACAAATATATATGGTTTACAGATCATTATGTAGGGGGAGCGGTTTTCATGTGAGATGAAGTATTGACTTAGGGGGAGCGATACATGTCACCATAGTATTGTTGTTAAAGTACTGATACAATTGAACTTTGATGTTGTGTAATAATATTACGACATTGTATAACAATGATTTAGAGCAACCGTTTTCTCATTGTTATATCTATGGATCTTCAACAACTATGATGATGAGTTGAACACCTTTAGAATCTTGGAGTACGTGGGAGTGAAGAAGATTTCGAGTAATGTTGAAGAACCAAGGAGATCAAGCATTTGGATGAGAAGCTAAAAAGTTTTATTTATTTTATAATCCATATGTATTGATAGTTTTGTCATTAAAATTAACAAAGGGAGAGACTGTTAGAGCTGCTCGGTC
>NW_020651402.1:0-751 GCF_003573695.1 Papaver somniferum | reverse complement strand
TTAAACTTTTTGGAAATTTGCGCGTCTATTAGTCTGTTGTTTGGCTGCTCCGTCAAATTAGCTGGAATTAATAGCCCGGTAACCCATAACGATGCCCATAGAAAATAAATTAGATTAGAAATCAATATAAGGAGTGGACTGGGGCAACCCTTTTATTCTTCACGTGAGTGCCAGGGGAAGCCACATTTTATAACCACGCCAATTATCTGGGACAGTCTTACAACCTAAGGGCACCAGGATTTTTTCTTTGGGCAACATCGTCTTTCGCACTACGGCGTTCAGTGAAGATCAAGATATGTTCTTGTAGCTGTTGGTCACAATGACGAAAGCTCAAGTAGGATCAGAAAATAAACTTTAATCTTACAATGGTGGTTGCCTAGAAAACTTAAGATATGGCTGAGATAAATTTTGAGCTTGATAGCTATTGATTTTTGATTGATCATGATTGTGATTGATTTAAGGTGCTTTGTCGAGTGTATATCGATATCAAATTGGACAGAGAACCATTGGGTTGTTCAACAACTCATGCATAAACTTGAAATCTACTCACTGACAATGGATCATGACCATGTCAATCTCGAGATAAAAATCAATTGAGCACATGGCAAATAAAAAGAAACTTCAATGACGTGAAACCGTTTCCTCATGATATCCTCAAGTTTTCCGGTATTTGCAATGGTAGAAAGAGAAGGGTGAGAAGAGGGTAATGTTGTCGTGTTTGTAACTTTTCAAACTTGAAATCAAAAACGTA
>NW_020651401.1:0-1089 GCF_003573695.1 Papaver somniferum | reverse complement strand
CCAGCTAAGATTATGTTGAGATCTGAGGAATTTAGCCTATAAAGTTCGTTGGGAACTGTGCCTTGGTGGTCAGGTCAAATTAACCGGGGCTCATAGCCTTAAGGTTAGTCGTTTTGAATTATTTAAAAATCTAAGTATATTAAGAAACTTAATCACGACAAAATTAAGGTAACCCCGACCATGCTATCCGAGCGTTTTATTGATCGAGTAAAATTAATCGGGACCTACAGCTCCGGTCGTGGTTTCTTATTTTTTTGGAGGGAATTTGCGGGTCTATTGTTCCGGTAATTTATCAGTCGGGTCATATTATCCGGGGCCTATAGCCCCGGCCGTGCCCCTAAAATCCTTTTGAAAATTAATATTTAGTTTTAGCTTGGACGTTTTTTACTTAGAAAATTAAGTCAGATAAAAAAATCTAATTATATTAGAAAACTCAGTCGTGACAAAGTTAGATTATCCCAATCTTGCTATCCGAGATTCGGTCGAGTCCAATTGGTCGGTATTGTACGTTAAACTTTTTGGAAATTTGCGCGTCTATTAGTCTGTTGTTTGGCTGCTCCGTCAAATTAGCTGGAATTAATAGCCCGGTAACCCATAACGATGCCCATAGAAAATAAATTAGATTAGAAATCAATATAAGGAGTGGACTGGGGCAACCCTTTTATTCTTCACGTGAGTGCCAGGGGAAGCCACATTTTATAACCACGCCAATTATCTGGGACAGTCTTACAACCTAAGGGCACCAGGATTTTTTCTTTGGGCAACATCGTCTTTCGCACTACGGCGTTCAGTGAAGATCAAGATATGTTCTTGTAGCTGTTGTTCACAATGACGAAAGCTCAAGTAGGATCAGAAAATAAACTTTAATCTTACAATGGTGGTTGCCTAGAAAACTTAAGATATGGTTGAGATAAATTTTGAGCTTGATAGCTATTGATTTTTGATTGATCATGATTGTGATTGATTTAAGGTGCTTTGTCGAGTGTATATCGATATCAAATTGGACAGAGAACCATTGGGTTGTTCAACAACTCATGCATAAACTTGAAATCTACTCACTGACAATGGATCATGACCATGTCAATCTCG
>NW_020651400.1:0-353 GCF_003573695.1 Papaver somniferum | reverse complement strand
TTTTTTTTTTTTTTTTTTTTTTTTTTAATCTCAAACCCTAAAACCAAAACCAATGGAACTTCTCTTCTTCTCCTCTCTCCCTCTCACCTCGCTCTGATACCATGTTAAGGATCGAGCAAGAGAGAGGAGAGCATAACCGCGGAAGCGTAAAAGACTACATTGATAATAATCTTCGTGTATCAACTTTCATGGCTCAACAGCCTATTTATATTGTTCACAAACTTGACGACCACTCAAGGTACTTTCCTAACTAAGATCAAACTCTAAACATAGACACTTTCCTAATATAACTCTCACAACTTAATGTGCATATCTCCTAAATATAGACTCTCATATATTATTTCCTAATATGT
>NW_020651399.1:0-603 GCF_003573695.1 Papaver somniferum | reverse complement strand
CTGCATTTAGTCCTCCTCCAAACAAAGTTACCCCTTAACCTTGACTAGGCTC
This sequence comes from Papaver somniferum, assembly GCF_003573695.1. Lineage (NCBI taxonomy): Eukaryota > Viridiplantae > Streptophyta > Magnoliopsida > Ranunculales > Papaveraceae > Papaver > Papaver somniferum. The sequence continues at coordinate 551 of NW_020651399.1, read as the reverse complement.
CAGATAAAGTTCGCCCATTAGATGATAATTTTGTCCTTTTGGCTCAAATAAGGTAATTTCTTCTTCTTTTCCTCCATGCGACTCCAAAGTACCTAATAACTCAAAAACACTCGTAAAATACATAATTCACAAGAAAAATAGCAGAGAAAGCATAAATAATAAATAGGATGTGTTCTACACCCTATCAAATTCCCCCACACTTAAACTTTGCTAGTCCTCGAGCAAATCAAACTAAAACTTACAACTTCAAAGCGTTCCATCTCCCAAGCATCCAAAGAGCTATGAGGACATAGAGTTTCTGCATGCTAGTAATAAGAAGTTATAAATACTAAAGAACATATTCTCATTCTTAAATGTTGAGTGAGAAATAACCACACCATAATGAGAGAACGCGTTTTTGAGAGCGATCAATAAGCATTTCTCCTCGACTTCTACCTCACCAAAAAGGATTTTATGAAATTTCACTCAAAAGACGGCTTTTTATGGGTCTCACATGTGTGGAATTAAGAGAGAAATCCTGCAACACGTTGAATGGTGGGAAGGACAACTTC
>NW_020651398.1:0-1582 GCF_003573695.1 Papaver somniferum | reverse complement strand
TTCATACAGACAATCTTTCGTCTACACGAACTCACAGAAATTACTCTCAATTGAGCAAAATTCAATCATTCGGAGCATTTTCACGCTGAATTCACAACACACCTACAATCTCAGATCACCATTGATCTCACGCATTTCTCAGCTTCCCTCCTACGGATCAACCCATCCTCTCTTGTGACCTAATTGACTCTGGAACGGCCATTGATCTTGGTTTAGGCCGGGGTCTTACAGATTGATCTCTCGAACTTAAAGCACTCCCTTCTTGCAGTGCATCTGTGTGAGGTTCAACATTCCGCTCGGTTCAAAGAGTCTCCACACGGTCGACTCTTCAATTCCGTAAAAACCAGCAAATCGTTTTTCCCCACTCACACCTGTAAAACATGGTAGTTTTTTGAGTATATAATTTTCTTATGTGTCCATAATGTCATGAGACTTATTATAGCTCAATGCAGATGGAAACTGAAATAATGCCACCATTGTTGAACTGTTGTTTTTTGACAGCAAGAGTTGTTTATTATCACTTTGATTATTTTGCACTCAAAATATATAATAATGTAATATACCATCAATCAATATAAGAACAATAATGATACGATTTTAGAGAATTTACCATTTATTTTCACTTGCTAAGGTCTCTAATTGTTTTTTTTATGCTTTTGCACTTCAGGTCTTCAACTGTTTTGGTCAGTAATTACGCCTACCACAACTCGCATTGGTCCATTCATGGGAGACGACACCATCTGGAGACAGACAAGGTAAACATCTGGAGACCCTATTTAATATGGTGTATACAGATTCAGATAACTAACATGTAAGTAAATCAATGTGAACATATGGAAACACCGTTTAATTTTTAGGCGGATTGTTAATTTGGTGTATGCAGATTGTTAATTTACTTCTCTCTTTTAAGGTTGTGCACGATTCTAATAGTATCGCTAACTGACAAGGGCTTATGTAGGGTGGATACATGGGTTTCTATGCTAAAAATACAGTTCAGATAACACAGAATTCTGTAAATGACATCCACAAACGTGGTGGGACTATCTAGGGACATAATTACTAAGAGTCTTATTCTTGATATGTTTCCATCTACATTACCATTTAGTGATGTATTAAACTATAAAGCACGAAAATAATGAACACATTTTTCATTCAAAACCATCTACTTGATTTAAACTAGATAATGTTTATACAACCGAACCAAACAACTATGGACTATTAAGGTAGCTTTGATTTTTATCTTGAAAAACTACAGGCTTTCATGCGGTAAATATGGATAATGATTATGGATCAACTAATTAAATAAGTTATTGTGACCCGACTAACTAACACATTATAATATGGCACGACCAACTAAATATTGGAACCGTTCTTCTATGGTCCGATTAACTAAATATGCTCCGACTATTATAAATCGGACCAACTAACACATTAATTTTAATGTGGGCACTACATCCGCCTTTAAATTTCCTCCACCGCCGGTGTCATAGGCACCGGTCCTATGCGGCTCCTATGATCCGGCTAATTAAACACGTTACTGTGATCCGACTAACTAACACACTATAAAATGACACGACCAACT
>NW_020651397.1:0-1388 GCF_003573695.1 Papaver somniferum | reverse complement strand
AACATCATATAATCAATAGAAAGTGTTTGAGAATCATTCTAGTGTCAAGTGGTGAATAATATCATCAATGTTTGAGTTGATACAAATGACTTAGACTTTGTGTTATTATCATTTCAAAGGGTGTAGTTGTGGGATTTTTCGCAACTACATTTTGGCGCTAGAAACAGGGAGGATTCATCCTCACCTGTGAGTTGTTAACGAAAATTCATACAATTTACCTTGAAGTTGTGAAGTTTTCAACCCGAAATCAGCAAGTCTCGAAAAACCACTCGTTTCTCCACATTTTCTTCATATAATTTAGCTTGAAGCTGCAGTAAACAATACCTCTGTCCACTTAGAAAAAGTGTCAGAACTTCTTAAACTTTCTAGAAATATCATTATCATTCTACTAAAATTGTTCTTTAAGATTTCTTCCTAGTCAACAAACACCCATCAACACTTGTTCGCCAGAACTATCACTAGTAAAATGGTACGAATAGCTTTAAGAGCGGGATATGTCATAGCCACGAGAAGAAGCAACAGAGTACCAAACAAAAGAGGGGTATGAGATGCACTGGAAACCTCGGCTGCTGGGAAAGGCAAGATGAAGAGCGACGGAATCGAAACCGCAGCTTACTTTCTACCATAGAGACAAACCAACAAGACAACAACACTGTCGCTCAGAAGCCAACTACACAGCGTCACAACGAAGAAAGAATCATCTATGAGGAAGGTGATGTACAAACAACCGACAGCGAAACAATGGAAGACGAAGATCGAGTGATGCATAATGGAGGCAAAAACCCAGGCAATGAGGACAATCTGACCATTAAACAGCTAAGAGAGCGTATCGCACAAGATAGGAGAATAGAAAGAGAACTGAGGCAAGGGCTCAAATGAAATAGGGAGAGGGATGCAGAATTAACAGAAGAACGAATGAATTAAGCATGACAAAACGCCCTACTAACAGAAGAGAATAACAGTCTAAATGGGGGCATACAAGCACACACCCAAAGATATAACGGGAGAAGAGGAAGCCCGGAACGCGAAGTTCAAAGATATAACGGGAGAAGAGGAAGCAGTTCTGAACGAGAAAGTCAACAGTGTAGGAGAGAAATAGATCTGGAGCGAGTGACTAGGAGAGCAACAGAAAGGATTACAATAGAACAAAGAAGGGTGGAAATGCCGGTGGAACTGAGACAAAGAGAAATAGAACAAATCACGGCAAACCAAGCCATACTACAACAACTTGAGAAGCTTAGAACCGCGATGATAGACAGTAATAGGAGGGGAGGAGGAAAAATGAGTTTGGGAGAATCCATAGAGGAGGCGGAAAAATCGCCATTTTCACGTGAAAAACTACAAGCACCAAGTCCTGCCAAGTGCCCTTTACCTGCATTTTCCAGCAT
>NW_020651396.1:0-377 GCF_003573695.1 Papaver somniferum | reverse complement strand
TGGACTAGTAAGCAAAAGAAAGGATACATGGTTATTACGGCTCATTTCATCGATGAATCGTGGATCTTGCAAAGCCGAATTATCAGGTACGCGTATTCATTTAATGATTTCAGGCATTGGATATGCACGTCATAAATGAAAAATCACTACCATTAATTTTGTTACTGATCAATTACTAGTTGCTATGAAGTACGGTCTAATCAACCATCTGAATTTTATTTTGTATTAGGTTTATGTATGTGCCATGTCCGCACACGGCTGAAGTCCTATCAGCCGCATTGATGGAGTGTCTGCTAGACTGGAATATCGATGGTAAAGTATCCACTCTTACTGTAGATAATTGTTCCACTAATGATCTTATGATCCAACTTCTCCTA
>NW_020651395.1:0-1151 GCF_003573695.1 Papaver somniferum | reverse complement strand
GATATTCCAGCTTTTGGTGGAATTATTTCAAACTTTCTGGAAATTATAAAAGCTGAGAAAATCAAATTTACGCTATCCTTCAGGGATGCGATAATTTCTCGCTTTACCGGTATTAAAATTATTAGTACCATAATAAAATGATAATCAAAGAAAATTATCAACTTTTCGGAATCACAATCCTTTACCTTTGTAAACAAAAATAAATACACTTACTAAAATTATAAGCACCCGCCTTTAGAAAGGGTACTTATATTAATGTCTTCTTCTCATAGGTATGATTTAGTAATCATCAACCGGTCGAGAAACTAACACCCTGTTCATAGCAGAGAAGATATAAATGATTAGTACTAGCTTAATACAAAGCTAAAAGCCCAAAAATTAATAAAAGCTAGAAGGGGGAAGAAAAATGATATTCTCTTCCTGTCTTTATCGTCGGCATCGTTGTATCTCCTCTACTCATGATTTTCTCTCCACCAACGTCCTAAGGAGTCTATCGTAGTTATCGAGCAATTCGTGCTGATAACGTATTGACTATTAATATGTCAAAGCCTCGAAGGCACTGGTGGTGCTGTATAGTTGATATAAAGAAACTACTAGTGCTATTAGTTTAGTACACAAGAAAATGAAGGAAAAGCTAGCCACGACTTTCTATTACTTTTTCTGTTTTTCACATTTCTTAAAAATGTACATATTACAAAGTGGGACAATGGCTATTTATAGCCGAGAACAATACAAGTCGGTGAAACATAAGGGTGATACGTAACCAGAAAATGTGTCAATATTATATTCAATTCTTAACGGTTAAGCATACTCTAGCTTAGTGTTTATCTTGTTGGTGGCATAAACTGAATTTTATTCCTTGACCAAGTCGGTGGATCAGCCACGAATAGGCTCTTTACACAACATACCTAAATATTTGGAAAATATATTTCGATATCGTTGTTATAATGTCGTTATCTATATATACTTGACTAGAACATTAATTCACATAACAATGATCCAATTTTATATTTGGTGCGATATTTTTTTTATTGAATAAACTTGTTAATTTTATTTGAAATAAATTCTGAAATAATTTCAAATTATATGTTGTCTATTTAGATATCGTGATAATGTCCAACTTAATGTATACCATTAAGTGATCTCAAATT
>NW_020651393.1:0-884 GCF_003573695.1 Papaver somniferum | reverse complement strand
TGATTCGAGCTTCTATTTGATCCATAAGTGATGATTGTGTGAGTGAGGCTCTAACAGAATGTTCATTTTCACGTTGCGATGAATGATGCATGTATGAATAGTCATTAGGGTTCATGTATTGCAGCTCGGGACTTTGAAAATGTCCATAATAATTCCTATGACTATTTACATCATGGTCCGTGGAAGGTTCATAACGTGAAGTTTGTCCATATGCAAGTTCTCTAAGGGATTTGTTGTACTCCCCAACTGTAGAAAAAGATCTATTCATGATTGGCTCAAAATCTAAGTAAAAAATGTACAAAGCTCAGAATTTGGTTTTTAAAGGGTTTGGATTTTTGGGAAAAATTTGGTTTTTATAGGTAACATTTGGTTTTGTCGGGTTTAAAAAGAAATTTGGTTTTTAATGGGTTTGGATTTTTGGGAAAAATTTGGTTTTTATAGGTAACATTTGGTTTTGTCGGGTTTGAAAAGAAATTTGGTTTTTAATGGGTTTGGATTTTTGGGAAAAATTTGGTTTTGGTGGGATAAAAGAAAAAAAATTTGGTTGTTAATGTGGGAGCAAGTAAAATTTGGTTTTTGAATGGGAGAAAAGTTTTGGTTTTTTGAAATTGGGAGCAAGCCCACTGTTGATTTTGTGTTTGCTTTGGCTCAGCTGGTTTGAAAACGTTTGGTGAAACTGAGTCCAAAATCTCGGCCTAGAATTTGGGTACTCGGCCCACTAACGAGTTAACCTAGCGTGATCGGTTACAAGCTCAGCTGGGTTTAAAAACCCAGAATACAAAATACAAGTCCAAATTAAACAAGCTCACAAAAATTAAATACAAGCCCACAAATTAAACAAACAAGCCCACAAAAATTAATTACAAACCCAACAGAAAATAAAA
>NW_020651392.1:0-360 GCF_003573695.1 Papaver somniferum | reverse complement strand
TTGGGAATGCTTTTATAATAACAACACACCTAATATCTTGATTTTGAAATTTCTAGCCGTTGAGCATTCAATGGGTTGTACTTTGTACCTAAAAAGTACAACTAACATATACACCGGTAAGGTAGAGATTTAAAACCCTGCCGACCAACACAACCTGACAGCATTGTGGCTTACAAAGCCTGATATGGCCGGCAAGGTCGAGCTTACAAACCATACCGGCTCAGTAAAACATGAAAAATTGTCTAAAACTGCTTAAAAAAGATTAACTTCTAAAGCAACTAAAACTGAAAATTAACATAAGTTTAACAACTCTAAAACCACAAACTAACAATTCAAAACATAGTGTAATAGTTCAAACTA
>NW_020651391.1:0-404 GCF_003573695.1 Papaver somniferum | reverse complement strand
TCATTGGTATTGTGAAGCCAGACCCAACTATTCTCTTTGTAGTTAAGTGTTCTGATCTTTCCCGATTATATTGTATTGAGTAAAATTGAAATCCATTGACTCGAGATTAATTTCTACGATAGGCAAGATAAAAGTAATCACAACCATCTTCGTCTCATCGTTTGTGATTTCATAATATCTTGTTTTGCTAGTCGATTAAGATTTTTTGAGGTGATTGATAATACTAGGTTGTTCTTATGGAATATAAGTCCGGATATCAATTGGTTCCTGTTTACCTTGATTTATCAAAAGACGGAACAAAAACTCTTGGGTGTTTTTGTGGGAGACAGATTTTTTCAATCTATAGACTTTTTTGTGTGAGACGGGTTTGTTTATCAAGTCTTTGAATTTGGATCGTAGCAACT
>NW_020651390.1:0-777 GCF_003573695.1 Papaver somniferum | reverse complement strand
GGACAAAGACCATCAAGCTGACGCTGCTTAAGAAGAAGTTTGAAGACACGACGCAGAGAAAAGAAAAGGATGGATGGGACCCCGCACAGATTCGTTATACAGTCGCTACGTACCTGTTATTCATCTTGGGCATTAGGGTATTCCCTGACACTAGTGGCAACAGGGTTAGTGCAAACTACCTTCAATACTTGGATCCGTTGGAAGAGGTCTTTAGCTATTCTTGAGACACGGTGGTAATGACACATTTGATGACGGAGATGAGAAGGGCCTCTAAGGCGGTTACAAACCAATTTTTCGGGAATTTCACTCTACTCCAGGTAATTTTTTTTTTAAACTTATGTTCTTATTTATATCGTTCAAATGTACCCTTATGATGAATTAAGAAACAAAATTTACTAATTTTTATATGTATCATTTCGCATTTGTATAGGTGTGGGCTTATGAACATTTCCCAACATTATTCAAGGGCAAGCCCTTCTTGAAGATTATACCCATTGATGACCCCGAGAATCCTAGAGCCAAGAGATACCAGTTCAACAGCCATCTGAAGCCCGGTAACAATCGTCGACTGAAAGATATGAGATTGGCTCTGGACGCGATGACTACCAAAGATTTTGTGTTTTACCCTTACATGGAGGCTAGAGAAAACCTCCAATATTTGAGGTTCTATAACGTTTTATTTTACAATGGGCCTTTGTTCCACCCAAAGGGATACGTTATGGCTGATCCTCGACGTGTGATGCGGCAACTTGGATATAAGCAATTACCCTGCTTCAT
>NW_020651389.1:0-436 GCF_003573695.1 Papaver somniferum | reverse complement strand
CTTTTTGACACGGGTGATCCAGTATTTTCTAGTAAACCATTATTTTTTTGATATACCTTTATGTTCTTTTGAAGTGCAAGATGGGTTCTCTTCTCCGTCTTCCTCATTTTATGTCTTTGATATTTCAGGAAGTTCGAGGGCAGTTCGGAGGATTAATCTATACGGGGTGAGTTTCTTTATGCAAGGATGTAAGACAAAGATTTATCCCTTGTTTAGCAGCAAAATGTGGTGCAATACTTCCTTGGCACTCTGTTTTCTGTAAAGGAAAGTTCAGGCTCTTAACTTAGATGCCCATGTACTTAATGCACAAAGATGGAGCCATGATGTTCGTGGATGTTGTTGTAGGTAAAATATGGATACATGATGTTCATGGATGTTGTTGTAGGTTTATTTTGCGTATTCTTCTCAACGCAAAATGCCGAAAAAACTGCAACTT
>NW_020651388.1:0-581 GCF_003573695.1 Papaver somniferum | reverse complement strand
ACCAAACCATCAGTTGAACCCCCTAGTCTCTCTTTATCCATCATAGCTTCTTCATACCTAGATGCTACAATTGAGAGAGGCAGACTTAGGGTTTCCCCTCACAGTCGATTAAGGACAATTGGAGCAGGAGATGGAGTGGCAGAAGCAAGACAAGGCATGGGTTGTCGTCAATTAGCAGAGGAGAAAACAAAATCAGAAGATTGGTGAGTTTATTTTACATAAACCCTAATTTTGAAAATTTGGGAATTTGGGGGAAATTGTATGAACCCTAATTTTGGGGTATAAATAGAATGTGTGTGTGGGTGTTGGGAGGGTATGCCCGGATTAGCCGGTGCACCAAGCTGTAGTAGTATATTGTGTTCATCATGTTCTAATTACTTTTGCTAAGGTTGAGATGAAACCATAGCTTTGTACTATGTTATTTATGTTGTTTTTGTGATTCTTGAATGCTTAAAATGTTGTATGATAGATTTAATCTCAGTGCATCAATACTCTGCTCTCACAATGTATGTCAAGCATCCATTGTAGTTAGGATAACATTGTGTTGATTGAACTGCAACTCATGTTTGATAGATTATTGT
>NW_020651387.1:0-948 GCF_003573695.1 Papaver somniferum | reverse complement strand
ATTTATTTTCATATCCTGTTTATGTTCCTGTTAATGTGCTTGTTTTAGTTTCCAATCAATTCCTGTTAAATGTGTCCTGTTAATGTGTGTTGTTACTGTTAGATGTTGTTTACATGTGTCTTGTTAATGTGTGATGTTCCTGTTGATGTTTGTGTTCATTGTTAATGTTAGTATTTTATCCCTCTTTAGTTCACTGTTAGTTGTAACTCACTGTTAAGTGATGAACTGTTAGATTAAAACTTTGATGCATTGTGTTGATTGAGTAGTGGGGAGAAACTAGTGCTCACTAGTGACAATGAGCAAGCTAGTTCTCTTCCCACTCTAGATGAATGCCTTAGTTTTGCTCTGTTAGCTTCACCATCTCCCTTGCCCTTGGCTTAGGCCTTGGTTCATTTGCATTGTTCTCTGCTTGTTTTCTTTATTGTCTTCACTGTTTTCTTCACTGCCATCTCTTCTTTGCTATATTGCCTTGTTTTGCCCTGTTTTCTTCCTTGCTTCTGCTTCCACTGCCCTGCAGTACTCCTGCTGTTGTGCACTTGCCTTGCATTGCTTGTGCAGCACTGCTGCTGCTGCTTTCTTTTCTTTGCTACTGCAGCTGTCTTCTTCCACTGCCCTGCAACCCTGCTGCTGCTGCTTTCCTTTGCATTGCTGCATTGCCTCCCTTCCACTGCTGCTGCTGCTGCAACTGAGCTTGGCTCACAGCAATCCCAAAAGCCCAAGCTCAGTTCTAAGCCCACTGTCCATTGTTTGTACAAACTGAAGCCCATTTCATTAAGGCTCAAAGCCCAGTTCATTAAGGCCCACCCACAGTTTAGGTTAAGGCTAAAAGCCCAATTCAGTCAACTGTGGGCTTAATCAAAAGCCTGAACTCAATCAAAGGCCCAAAGCCTAGTGCACTTCAAGACCAACTGAGCCCAAGCTCAGTTCATTTCATTGTTAAAAACAAAC
>NW_020651386.1:0-441 GCF_003573695.1 Papaver somniferum | reverse complement strand
CTAGCATGACATGCCGTGCAAACCTAGGGCCAAGCCTCCACATATGCCATTGGCACATGCCAAATTAGCGCCTGGAACCTAGCATGCCATGCCGTGCAAACCTAGGGCCAAGCCTCCACACACGCCATTGGCACATGCCAAAGTGGCGCTTGCAAACCTAGCATGCCATGTTGTGCAAACCTAGGTCCAAGCCGTCGCACATGCAATTGGCACATGCCAAAGTGGCGCTTGCAAACCTAGCATGACATGCCGTGCAAACCTAGGGACAAACCGCCATCCATGCCATTGGCGCATGCCAAAGTGGTGCTTGCAACTTAGCATGCCATTCCCTGCAAACCTAGGGGAAAGCCGCCACACATGCCATTGGCATATGCCAAAGTGGCTCTTGCAACTTAGCATGCCATGCCGTGCAAACCTAGAGACAAGCCGCCACACATGCCA
>NW_020651385.1:0-440 GCF_003573695.1 Papaver somniferum | reverse complement strand
TTTTTTTTTTTTTTTTTTTTTTTTCACAACATGAATGTTGTTTCTTCTTCTCTTGTTCCAGTCACACTTTTGTTAGAGTCGAGACTTTCACAGTTCTTTATTCTCGTCACGCTTCTGCCACGAGCTGTAATATTGCTTCTTGTTATTTGCTGTTACAAATTTGCCACGCTATCAGATTTCGCAACAGACTTGCAACGCTGTGACATAATTGTCACACTGTTTGTAGGCATTTAAAAAAACACCTTCTCTTCACTTTTTAACCGAATTAGGAAACAGACACACAGATTCCTAAACCATCTATGGCAATCAAGCAAACTCGACCAAGCTCTGCTCCTTCTTTCTCGGTCTCTAACTCCGTTCACAGCTCAACGTTTCGTCGCTTCCAACCGATACAGCCTCCTCCATTCTTCTCTGCTAACAATCAACTTTTCCTTCCCTAG
>NW_020651384.1:0-3261 GCF_003573695.1 Papaver somniferum | reverse complement strand
CTGTTATGCAGATGTACCATATTTGTTGTTATATTTGTACATTACTTGGCTTGTACACCAAGTTATTTCCTTCCTGTTTTATCTCTGGTTCTTGTATATAAGACCAGGCACATGTATAATTCGTTTGTAGCTTTTACTTTAATCCAATATACCATGAAAAATTATGTCACTCCTAACCTCATTATGGACGGTTCCCCAATGAAATTTGTGTTTAATCTCACTTGCGAATACGCTTGCATTTGTTTCCTCCCAAACTAATAGGTATTGAAAATAAGTTTTTCAGAGAAGTGATAATGGAATCCGACACAAAAAAAATTGATACACCACATTATGACTTCTTTCCATTTTTATTCTTTGTTTCTTTCAAGCGACTTCTTTCCAACTTGGTATTTATATATATTTTATGCAGGAGAAGAGGCATCCGAGGCAAATGTGGACAGTTGCCCATCCTTGGGTGTGCCTAAATACTCAACTAGACTGATTGGCCGACCGATGGGAGGCGGCCAAGGCCTTTTAAAAAGGAATATTATCTATATACCTCTACTATGAAGACCATTGCAAAATATCCTTATGATTTTTGTAAATACCTAAGCTTAATACATTACTAAAATACCCTCTTTTGCATAGTATATACAAACAATTACAACTAATCAATAAAAAAAGGAAAAACCCTCTACTGCCCACCACCACCACTGTCCACCACCGCCAACATCCACCACCACCAACTATCACCACCGACGACCACCACTGTCCACCACCGTCAATCATCACTACCGCCACCGCCAATTATTACCACCACCAACAACAACCAGCGCCACTGCACCACCACCGACAACCATCACTTTCATCCACCGACGCCGCTAATGACCACCAGCAACCACCAATTCCACCTCCACCAAGACCAAAGCTCGTTTCCAGTAACAAGTACCGGGTCTAGTGAAAATAAACCGCATAACGATCTTATCTCCAGAGATGCGGCGAAATTTTTTACACCGGCTGCCAGCTCGCCTAGACGCAACCCACCTATCGGTAAGGAATAATCCATAACACATTCCGTGTCTTGTTGTGATGAACAGGGAGTGAGCACACCGTTCTAGATGGTTTTACGTATTCAAGACCGTTAGAATAACATATTCACTTTATCCCTGCCCAGAAAACAGAGCAAGTCTGCCAACTGGTTGTTTTACAAGTTCACATGCTGAGAGTATGACCATCTTTAAAGTGAACCCTTGCGGGTGACCCGTACACATGGACAAGAATCCACGCATACGCTTACAATTATGCTCAAACATAACGGTTTTAACTCTCCACATTGTTGAAGGGTCCGGTAGTCTGGTCATTCCGGCCAAGGTCATTGCAATGATTTATCCCTATCACGATGAAATTTTCGAAGATTACTGGGACCTGTAAGCCAAGGCTATATACTCGTTGAATACATCAGTGTAGCACACGTGCGGCCCAGAACATCTAAGGGCATAACAGACTTGTTATTTCCTCAAACTTCCGTGGCCTAAACGGCCATAGTCCCTTTAAGAAGCTGGAAAAGGAGGGAATACTCTGCATAGCTAGTTAATAGGATGAGGTCTCGTTCGTTAATGGAATTAACCAGACAAATCGCTCCACCAACTAAGAAAGGCCATGCACCACCACCCATAGAGTCAAGAAAGAGTTCTCAGTCTGTCAATCCTTACTATGTCTGGAGAAAACTTGTTGAAGTTGTCTCCAAAAGTGGGGGCAACTAGCTGAAGTTGTGCAACTAGCTCAAGTTGTCTCCACATGTGGAAGCAACTAGGACAAGTTGTCTAGAAAAGAAAAGTTTACACAAAAAAGTGAACCTGACGTGAGTGGAACACACATCATCTGACATGGAATCAGTTTTGAGTTAGTCGTGCTACCTTTGCACCACAGGTTCGTTAATGCAAAATGACATATCAAAATCATATCCAAATAGATACACTACACCTACTGATATATAAAATTACACAGATATTCATGGTCTGTAGCACATACATACCTAGTAGTTTGTGCGCATCCAACACAAGTTCATAGTCTCTCGCAACTACCCCCACCACAACTGCAATATCCACTACCATCACCACTACTGCTAACACAAGAAACCACCTCCACTGCAACATCCACTACCTGCATCATTGCTGCAAATAAAGAAAATTGGAATCTCAACAACCCTGTACATTCACCAAATATCCACCAGTTCAACTGTGCTATAACAGTAACTCAACACAACCTAATCTCCACCAGTTCAACTTGATATAACAACAACTCAACACAACCCTGTGTTACCATTATACCACAGATTCTTTGCAACTACTCTAAGATACATGTACAAGATAACTTCAGATGCATGAATGGACCCAAAAACATAACCAAGTTGTCTCCAAACTGGAATCAACTAGCTCAAGTTGCCTGCAAATCTGGAATCAACTATCTCAAGTTGCCTCCAAAAGTGAAAGCAACTTTCTAAAGTTGTCCCCAAATCTAGAGTCCAGTAACGAAATTGAGGAAACTAGATAAAGTTAAAAAATTGTTAATCCCAAACCAAAATGGATCTATGTATGTATGTGTGTATGTTCTTGGCCAAATAGACTCAAGGATCAAAAGAATGCATCAAGATAGAGAATACCTGAAAGAATATGGAAGAGAATCTAAATATAAACTGGTTACCCATCCTTCTCAACTCCATGATGCTCTTGGGAATAGTGTTTGAGCACTTCGTAGTGGTGTCAGGGAATCAATTATATTGGTGTTAGGGAATCAGTAATTCCCCAGCCAACAACTCCTGAATCATTTCCCACCACAGTAACCAGAGGAGAACATCAATGCACTATATACACCTGTCAAGACAAAAGAAATGTTACAGTATTGAGTATTTTGCATGCATAGAAAAACAAAATTCTCGTTACAAATACAGATACCAGTTTTGTAAGATTTTTGCGTTCATAAAATAAGAAATATTCATTACAGATACCAGTTCTACAACTATGTCAGCATTTCTAGTTCCTGACATTTGTGAATGTGTAAGGGTAGCTAAAGTTAGTATGGTAACATATACACAAAGTCATAATTTCCTTAACAGAGGAAAATGTAAACATCATTTTATTCTTACATCATAAGATAGTGCACCAAATGATACTAAAATATGCTACCTACAATTAATTTTCTACTAAAAAAAACTCTTAAGTGTTGCTACTAAAATTACACAGTATTCTAATACTAAATGTGCAACAAACTAAGTGTGGTGGG
>NW_020651383.1:0-439 GCF_003573695.1 Papaver somniferum | reverse complement strand
TGAGTTTCCAAATGTAATTTATTATCGTTTTAAATAGGTTTTAGGAGTTTTTTAGGGGTTTCTCTGATCCCTTTTCTCCTTCACCTATCTTGTAAATATCTTTTTAAATCAATATATTTGACTTAGCAAAAAAAATGGAGAGACTCCTCCTCAATCTGACACACACTAAATTTAGATGCAAGTTGAAATTTGAATCTGCTGCGCACCTTATCAAGAGTTGCACATGCACCATGAATAAACTTCCAGTTCTGAGCCTCCAATGAAGGATGCACTACCCTGTTCCATAACAGCCCCGCCTCCCTCAAAATAGGATATTTCTTCCTAATCAACTCCCTTGCCGCCTTGACAGAAAATTTACCATGTAAATCAGGCATCCAAATACGCCTACCCACTCCCATATGAATTTTTGGTAAATCTTGTTGCACCACACCAGCACTTA
>NW_020651382.1:0-1050 GCF_003573695.1 Papaver somniferum | reverse complement strand
TTGAACTGGTCATTACTTGTCTGCTTACCAATGAAACATAAAGTTTGTCTAGACTGGTTAACACTGACAAATCAGTAGACTACCAAACCAAATTCATTTTACTCCTACCACATATGTAGATGCAACCACTATTTCCCAATGGAAAACGCTGAACCATTTCATTTGTTAGGGTTCAGTTAGTTGATCTAAAGGAAGACTCAGACTTCATCTGGTCTAGCTGGATATATAGGTTTGTCAGGTCATGGGGTAGGACTGCGTTCTCTGTCTGATTCTGTTAGCATTTAGAAAATTGCCTTAACATATGTGTTTGAGACCAAGGCTGATGGTGCTACAGTCGTTATTACCTGTGTAAGGTCACAATTTTTGACTTCAGATTCCCATTGGGGTTAATCTGCGTTACAGAAATCGCTTGTACCTTCTATTGAATTTACTATGTTTGTTTTGCCTGCATTCCTATTTGGAATGCCATTTTAATAATTTGTTTGTCTTTAGGTGCATGAGTATCTATGCTTTATTTTGTATCCATGCTGAACTTTGAGTAACTTGTTTTGGTTGAGTAACTTGTTTGTCTTTAGGTGCATGAGTATGTATCCTTCATTTGTTTGTCGATGCTGAACTTTGTTAAAAATGATTTTTATTCCTTACAGTATGTTGTGATGCTGTAAAGGCTACTACTATACTGCATGTCTTTGTGAAAATCTGTCTAGTGGCCTGACATGACCTTTCTGCTTGACAGTCTCGCTGCTATCGCAAGGAAACGGCCAATGCATTACACTAGAATTCTTTCAGCATTACTTGGATTTGATCCAAACTTCGAGACACCTAGGAGTCATGCTGCGAGTATCAAGTACTCTTTAAGGATTGCCTTCCTGGGTTTCTTAAAGTGTACCCACCGCTGCATTGTAGAGGTAATACTTTTCAGTACATTCTGTTCAATTTTCCAGTGATGAGTGTTTCTTGCTTCCAAGTTTTCCCTTACACTTTACCTTCCATGAAACTGTGAATGTCTGTGACACAAAATGGCCATTTATGTGGCAGTCGCGGGATATA
>NW_020651381.1:0-468 GCF_003573695.1 Papaver somniferum | reverse complement strand
AACACACAACCAAATTCACTACCAACCACAAATCCTTAAAAATACCACTATGATTTTTTGCCTCTTGGTAAGAAGAAATAACATCATAATGAGGTTTAATTTTGAAAATACCTTCAATCCACTCCCAAGCTTGATGGGCAAAATTACAGCTCCAAAGAATATGTTGGAGAGACTCCTCCTCAATCTGACACACACTAAATTTAGATACAAGTTGAAATTTGAATCTGCTGCGTACCTTATCAAGAGTTGCACATGCACCATGAATAAACTTCCAGTTCTGAGCCTCCAATGAAGGATGCACTACCCTGTTCCATAACAGCCCCGCCTCCCTCAAAATAGGATATTTCTTCCTAATCAACTCCCTTGCCGCCTTGACAGAAAATTTACCATGTAAATCAGGCATCCAAATACGCCTACCCACTCCCATATGAATTTTTGGTAAATCTTGTTGCACCACACCAGCACTTA
>NW_020651380.1:0-1998 GCF_003573695.1 Papaver somniferum | reverse complement strand
ACATATTTTGATCTTCTTCTGTTACTAACCGAGGAATAACATCTAATAGTGATTCATTGATTAAAGCAGTTATCATTTAATACACCCCATGCATAACGACACCTACTAAGTTACTAAGGGCATTCAGTTACATAACAATGCCACCCCCTCTGCAGAATCCTTGTCCTCAAGGATGAAAATCTGGAAAGTGTGAATGGATATTGGCAGAGTCTTCCCATGTAGCATTTTCTGCAGAAGCATTGGTCCATTGAATGAGCATCTGATCAACCTGTCGACCTTTTCGTGAAATAGTTCTCGAGTCCAAAATGGCAGCAGGATGGAGAACAATTTGGCCTTCATGATCAACAACTGGAAGAGATGGATAAGGAGTGTGGGTGGTGCCAATCTTCTTCTTGAGTTGAGATACATGGAAAACAGGGCGGATCCTTGAGCTGAGAGGTAATTGCATCTTATAAGCAACTGCTCCAATCTTCTGTAGAACTGGAAAAGGGCCATAGTATTTGGAAGAGAGTTTGACATTCTTTCCCAGAGAAATAGAGGACTTCCTGTAAGGGTGTAATTTCAGGTACACCATGTCACCAACATCAAAATTTCTGTCTACCCTTTTGGTATCAGCATATAACTTCAATCTTTCTTGAGCTTTATGCAGATTCTCTCTTAAGAGATTCAAAACTTCATCTCTTTTCTGGAGGTACTCTTCCACATCAGCAACATATGTAGTAACTGTAGAGGGGAAAGCAAGATGTGGAGGCTCATACCCATATAAGGCTTTGAAGGGACTCATCCTGAGACTTGTGTGAAAGTTTGAGTTGTACTACCATTCTGCTAAGGCTAATCATTTGCACCAATTATTAGTCTTGTGGCTGGACATGCATCTGAGATAGGTTTCCAAGCAAGTATTAACCCTTTCAGTTTGGCCATCAGTTTCAGGGTGATATGTTGTACTGAGATTCAAGTGTGTCCCCAAGACCTTGAACAATTCCTGCCAAAAAAAACTAGTGAAAACTTTATCTCTGTCAGAGATAATGGAGTTTGGTAGCCCATGAAGTTTGACCACTTGATTGATGAACTCTTTGGCTACAAATATAGCTGTATAGGGGTGAAGGAGATGAATGAAATGACTGTACTTAGTAAGTCGGTCCACCACTACTAATATGACATTTTTTCTGTCACTAAGTGGTAAGCCTTCAATGATGTCCATGGAAATGTGTTGCCATGGTTGAGCTGGTATTGGCAGTGGCTGTAGAAGACCTGCAGGGTGCTGATGTTCACCTTTATGTCTTTGGTAGATGTCACAATTGGAGACAAAAAGGTAGACATCTTCTCTCAGTTTTGGCAAGTAGAAGTAAGCTTTAACTCTAAATAGGTATCTTGTATGCCAGAGTGTCCACCTATAGCAGAAGACTGCACTGAGGAGAGGATAGTAGTCCTTGTGTTTGAAGTAGACCCCACATAAATTCTCTGTTTGTATATCATAACACCCTTATGATAAGAAAAATGTGTTATAGCAGAAGGAGTAATTAAGAGCTCAGATATAATTTTTTGTGCTTTAGCATCACCTTCATAGCTGGAAATAACATCTTCGGCCCAAATAGGTTGAGTGACAGTGATGGAGAGGTATTCAGCTGATGTATGTGGTCTTCTTGATAAGGCATCAACAACTTTGTTGTCATACCCTTTTTTGTATTTGACTTCATAATCAAAACCAAGAAGTTTAATGACCCATTTCTGTTGTACCACAGTAGCAATTGTTTGCTCAAGAATGTACTTGATACTTTGGTGATTTGTTTGAATAATGAAATGGTGTCCTTGTAAGTAATGTCTCCACCTTGTAACAACTGGATAAATTGAAAGCATTTCTTTTTCATAAGTATATAAAGCAGCAACCCTTGGACCCAGAAGCTGACTGAAGAAAGCAATTGGTCTTCCTTGTTTCATGAGGACTGCTCCAATGCCATTCTCACAAGCATCAACTTCTAACACAAATTCTTTGGTGAA
>NW_020651379.1:0-459 GCF_003573695.1 Papaver somniferum | reverse complement strand
AGATTTCTCTGTTAAATGAGTGGTTTGTGTGATTTCTAGTGATAGAAGTAAATAGATGGCAAGATTTCTCTGTTAAATGAGTGGTTTGTGTGATTTCTAGTGATAGAAGTAAACATATGCGGTTGAATAATCTGTTATGCAGCTATGAAGTTGGTTGCATAACCTGTTATGCATTTAAAAAATTTGTTGTATAACTTGTTATGCAGTTCAGAAAGTTGTTGCATAACACGTTATGCATCAACTTATTTGTTAGTATCGATAGCAGCAATAAAAAAGACTTCATAACTTGTCATGCACCTACAATACTATATGCATAACATGTTATGCAGTCGTGAAAATTGATGCATAACATTCGAAAATATGGCTACATAATGCATTATGCATCAACTTTATTTGTATGCATTATGCACTATATATGGTTATAGAACCTGTTATAAATGCATAATTTGTTATGCAGTC
>NW_020651378.1:0-1969 GCF_003573695.1 Papaver somniferum | reverse complement strand
TAAATAGTAATTTTTCTGGGATTCCTTCAGCGCATTTCTGGGTGCCTTTAACACATTTCGGGGGTGTAAAACACCACTTTTCGAGCCAATTTCCCCGCAAGAGCTTATTTTTCCAAAAACATCTACAAAAACATAAAACACCATAATAAGTACGAAATCGAGTACTAACAATACAAAACATTGAGGACAAATTAGACACAAAAATGTGTTTATCAATTACCCTTCGAAAGAGACCTTCTCGTCTAATGAATGGGATACAACTGAAGAGAGTAAATTGATTCTAAATCTTGTTAGAATTCAAGTTGTTAGAATGAATCAGTTAAAACACCATGTCAATGTTCTTCTTGGTATTGTTAGAGATTGCAAAGTCCATGGAAACGCTGAAGACCAGTCTTCATGCTTGACTCTTGAGGCCATCCTCGAAAAGGATTCCTTGGAAATTGAACGCCGCTTGAATAAACTCTCCATTCAAGGATGTTCAAAGAAATCTAATGTACCAAGAACTTCTGATGCTTTACATTCAGAAGTAAATACAGATGTTCCTAATGTTTGCCTTTGTTTTTCTTCCAGCGCTATGTACTCCTCTTGGTACTCTCTTACTTCATTCATCATCAAAGATTTTAGGATGATGAATATTTGGGTGTACAACAAGTCTGTTAGGATCAACGCGTTCACAAAAGTTAATATGAAATTCTTCACGTCAACTCTCCCTTCAAGCTCGCTGCATACCATTCTCCATCTCGTTACAAATCCTCTCAGGCTTTCCGAAGGTCTCCTTCGCAGGTTAAATAAAGTCTCAATCCCCGGCCTTAACATGTTGTTGGTTATATAAGTGGTCAGAAATATCCTTTGTAAGTCTTTGAAGGACGAAATCGATCTCTCTGGTAGCCCGTCAAACCAAGCCAATGCCTCCCCGGCCAAGCTCGCGGGGAAGTATCGACAAAGTACCGCATCATTTCGTCCCCATAACATCAACGAAAGGGTGTATTGCTTCAAATGATGCACAACACTTTCAGATCCACTAAATATGCTTGGGAGCGTCGGCAACACACATTTCTCTAGGATATCAGCGTACATGATCTCATAGGTAAATTGAGATTTATCGGCCTCTTCTATTGGATCCGCCAGTTGCACTCTGCCGCCTCTTCGTGAATTATTGATCAGTTCCTTCATATCTCGCAGCTCGTCCAAAACTTCCTGGTTCAGTTTCCCTTCACTTTCTCCCCGACGGCCTCCCCTCATCACATTGAGCCTTCCTTCACCATGTCTCCTTGCTTCCCTCTCCCTGTGGTTGAATTCGCGCCGTCTTTCATCTTCTCTCATCCTCTCATCTTCCTTGTGCCTTTGTTCTTCTTCATATCTTCTCCTTTGATCTTACCAACTCGACACTTCCAATGCCCTTTTTAGTTCTCTTTCTTCATTGTTTTCTCTTCGTCGCTTCATTCGCTCTCCTCCGTCGTCCTTGCGGGTACGTCTCCCTCGTCGTAACTCTTCTTCTCCTGATGATATCAAGTTCACTTCCGAATCCGTGGCGTCAACTTCCACTTCCTCGTTCAGCTCGCGATTTTGCAACACCAATCTAACATTCTGCCGCGTCAATCGGGCGTGTTGTTCCACAAGATCCATGTCTCGTTATCTTTCGATGCAGAGCGTTTCCCTCAGATGATCCAACGTCATGTTCTCTTCACCGATAATCTCCTCCATTTCCTCACTAGTCATCTCTTCTCCTATGATGGTGTCCGTGTCGGAAGTGTGTACTGAGCACTCTCTGAAGTTACCTCCGTTGGCCTCCTCAGTTTGCCTCTGGTTCACGCCTTGTCTTTCTCCTTAAGCCTATGTTCCTCCTCTTTCCATTCTTCCTCCTCTTTTAGCCTCCAATCGCTTGCTTCTCCTTTTTTCTATCATGTGTGCCGCTCGATCTGATGTTCTAGTCATCAACTTATCCTAGTTTCGATATAGATGTTCCTCT
>NW_020651377.1:0-2730 GCF_003573695.1 Papaver somniferum | reverse complement strand
TAAATAGTAATTTTTCTGGGATTCCTTCAGCGCATTTCTGGGTGCCTTTAACACATTTCGGGGGTGTAAAACACCACTTTTCGAGCCAATTTCCCCGCAAGAGCTTATTTTTCCAAAAACATCTACAAAAACATAAAACACCATAATAAGTACGAAATCGAGTACTAACAATACAAAACATTGAGGACAAATTAGACACAAAAATGTGTTTATCAATTACCCTTCGAAAGAGACCTTCTCGTCTAATGAATGGGATACAACTGAAGAGAGTAAATTGATTCTAAATCTTGTTAGAATTCAAGTTGTTAGAATGAATCAGTTAAAACACCATGTCAATGTTCTTCTTGGTATTGTTAGAGATTGCAAAGTCCATGGAAACGCTGAAGACCAGTCTTCATGCTTGACTCTTGAGGCCATCCTCGAAAAGGATTCCTTGGAAATTGAACGCCGCTTGAATAAACTCTCCATTCAAGGATGTTCAAAGAAATCTAATGTACCAAGAACTTCTGATGCTTTACATTCAGAAGTAAATACAGATGTTCCTAATGTTTGCCTTTGTTTTTCTTCCAGCGCTATGTACTCCTCTTGGTACTCTCTTACTTCATTCATCATCAAAGATTTTAGGATGATGAATATTTGGGTGTACAACAAGTCTGTTAGGATCAACGCGTTCACAAAAGTTAATATGAAATTCTTCACGTCAACTCTCCCTTCAAGCTCGCTGCATACCATTCTCCATCTCGTTACAAATCCTCTCAGGCTTTCCGAAGGTCTCCTTCGCAGGTTAAATAAAGTCTCAATCCCCGGCCTTAACATGTTGTTGGTTATATAAGTGGTCAGAAATATCCTTTGTAAGTCTTTGAAGGACGAAATCGATCTCTCTGGTAGCCCGTCAAACCAAGCCAATGCCTCCCCGGCCAAGCTCGCGGGGAAGTATCGACAAAGTACCGCATCATTTCGTCCCCATAACATCAACGAAAGGGTGTATTGCTTCAAATGATGCACAACACTTTCAGATCCACTAAATATGCTTGGGAGCGTCGGCAACACACATTTCTCTAGGATATCAGCGTACATGATCTCATAGGTAAATTGAGATTTATCGGCCTCTTCTATTGGATCCGCCAGTTGCACTCTGCCGCCTCTTCGTGAATTATTGATCAGTTCCTTCATATCTCGCAGCTCGTCCAAAACTTCCTGGTTCAGTTTCCCTTCACTTTCTCCCCGACGGCCTCCCCTCATCACATTGAGCCTTCCTTCACCATGTCTCCTTGCTTCCCTCTCCCTGTGGTTGAATTCGCGCCGTCTTTCATCTTCTCTCATCCTCTCATCTTCCTTGTGCCTTTGTTCTTCTTCATATCTTCTCCTTTGATCTTACCAACTCGACACTTCCAATGCCCTTTTTAGTTCTCTTTCTTCATTGTTTTCTCTTCGTCGCTTCATTCGCTCTCCTCCGTCGTCCTTGCGGGTACGTCTCCCTCGTCGTAACTCTTCTTCTCCTGATGATATCAAGTTCACTTCCGAATCCGTGGCGTCAACTTCCACTTCCTCGTTCAGCTCGCGATTTTGCAACACCAATCTAACATTCTGCCGCGTCAATCGGGCGTGTTGTTCCACAAGATCCATGTCTCGTTATCTTTCGATGCAGAGCGTTTCCCTCAGATGATCCAACGTCATGTTCTCTTCACCGATAATCTCCTCCATTTCCTCACTATTCATCTCTTCTCCTATGATGGTGTCCGTGTCGGAAGTGTGTACTGAGCACTCTCTGAAGTTACCTCCGTTGGCCTCCTCAGTTTGCCTCTGGTTCACTCCTTGTCTTTCTCCTTAAGCCTATGTTCCTCCTCTTTCCATTCTTCCTCCTCTTTTAGCCTCCAATCGCTTGCTTCTCCTTTTTTCTATCATGTGTGCCGCTCGATCTGATGTTCTAGTCATCAACTTATCCTAGTTTCGATATAGATGTTCCTCTAAACCCTAGTCTCTTGAGAGGTGTCTCACGAAGATCTCTCACCCCTACAACTTTAGCTTCTCTCCAATCCTTAGATGAGAATAAATCCCCAATCTAAGCTCCCTGTTTCTAGCGCCAAAATGTAACTACTGGAAATCCAGTAGTACACCCAAAAGGAAAGTAACCAAGATCTAAGACATGTTTAATAATATGAACCCCGAAATATTTATTGATGAATCATACAAAGAAATCAAAGTACAATTTATTAAACACAAGGAAACCCTAATCTCCTATAAGCAAAGCTCTCCCACTCAACTAAAAATCTCTCCCTTCGTCTTACCCAAGGACCTCTATTTATAGGCCAACTAACCCTAATGGAGTACATCTCATTTTACTTTGCCACATTCTCGCGGAGGTGCCTTTTACTTCGCCCGGATCATTTTCTATAAAGTTTTTCCTTTAGTTTCGTTATCCTCACATGGACTTGTCGGGACACCTGTCTCTTTTCTTGCTCCATATTTATCTACTTCGTGACCTGTCTTTTCAACCAAGCGATCCTACTTCGCGTTTCTTGGCTTCGTGACTTTCTGGGAACTCCAACCTGGTCTTTCGTATCTTCGTATGAATATTCTTGCCTTTGTTCATATCTTCTCCTTCTCTTCGCATGGTTGGTCCTCGATGAGATAACTCTGACATCTGATTTGACAAGTCTCTGACTGGGAACTTAGAGTGAGATTTTCTACCTCTTTACGTCCGACACGTGGCGAACCTATTAAGTGTAC
>NW_020651376.1:0-489 GCF_003573695.1 Papaver somniferum | reverse complement strand
ATATCTAAAGAGCTCTGAAAAATCTAAAGAACTCTGAAAAACTCTAAAAAGCTCTGAAAAAGATTTAAGTTAATTATATTTCGTAGCACTGGCATCTACTAGCCAGGGGATTCGTTAAAGCCAACTAAAAGTAACTTAATTCTTTATAATGAAGATTATCTTTGGATGTTTCATAAAAACCCTAAAAACACTAAAGAGCTCTGAAAGTGCTCTAAGAAACTCTAAAAAACTCAAGAAGACTCCAAAAAGCTTTGAAAAGCTTAAATTTAATAATACTCCGTAGTACTGGGATCTACAAGCTAGGAGATTCGATAAAGAATGATAATAGCAAATCCCTACAATAGTGAAGATCAACTTTGAATGTTCTCTAAAAAGCGTTGAAAACTCTAAAAAGCCCTAAAATATCTAAAGAGCTCTGAAAAATCTAAAGAACTCTGAAAAACTCTAAAAAGCTCTGAAAAAGCTTTAAGTTAATTATATTTCGTATCA
>NW_020651375.1:0-2914 GCF_003573695.1 Papaver somniferum | reverse complement strand
AAGTTCAACTGTATCACAACTTCAACAACAATACTATGGTGATATGTATCACTCCCCCTTAGTCAATACTCCATCTTACATGGAAACCACTCCCCCTTACATAATGATCCGAAAACCATATGTATTTGTAGCGTGAACTACAAAAAATTGGCGATTTTTTCTTTTAGGGTTTCAAACTTTTTTTACATTTTTCCTTCATCCTTCATCATCTTTTGGTGACTTAGGATGGGGGGAAATCCTGTTTCAAACGTGATTTCTCATGGGGTTAAAAACGTGAGTTTTGCTGATTGGGTTAAGGGTAAAAAACCCTATGTGTTAACTGATTCGGATCTCACATCTCTTCCTGATGCAACTACTTTTTGTGATGAACCGGCTCTTGATTTACCTCTTGATTTCACACAAGAGGGGCGTGATATGTTTCAATTCAGTCTCATTGGGAGATTGAACTTAAAAGGGTTAAATCTTAATGAAGTTCAAACAATATTGGAAGAACAATGGAAACTTGGTGATAGGAGGAGTAAGTTGGTACCAATGACAAAGGGTTTTTCATCATCAAGTTAACTACAGTTGAAGAAAATGAATGGGTTTGGCATGGTGATACGTGGGTAGTGCAGAATCAGCAACTTAGGGTTTATAATTTTTACCCTAACTTTGATCCTGAGAGACAAAATACTTTTCATGCTACTGTTTGGGTAAGCTTCCCAGGCCTATATATTGAATTATGGACGTAAAGAATTCTGTTATCCATTCCTAAAATTCTTGGTAGGCCAATTGCTATAGATCAAAAAACTTTGGATCATGATGTTGGGAACTATGGTGCTGTGCTCATTGATATTGATTTTGCTAAACTGATCCCTAAAAGAATTCGTTTGAAAGCTAATGGCAAAGAGTTTTGGCAATATGTTGAAGTTCAAGATTCGAAGAACATCTTTGCATACACTGTAAGTTTATGGGTCATAAATTTGAAAACTGTCTTGCTGCTCGTAAGCTTTTAGGAGGTTCTAAACCTATTGTTGAGGCTCAAAAACTTCAGTTTCAAAATTCTAAGGAGGGTAAACAGGTTAGAAATACAAATAAAAAGTATGCTTGGAGGGAAGTACGTGGAAAGAATGATACGCATGGTAATGGTTCCCATGCAGATCATGCTAAATCTGGTGTTAATGATGGTAGTGTCAGCCCATCTGATATTGTAAACAACACTCATGTTTTAGAGGATATTACAACAAGGGAAAGAATATACAGTCCTGGAAAGAGAGTATGGCAGATGTAACAACAACTATTGATGCTTCAATTCAAGAGGGCGCTGATGATAAACAACTGGAAGAAGAACTTAATAGCTCTTTTATTGAATATCGTGAAGCTCATCTTAAGTTGATAAGATGTAAAAACGCTATTGCAGCCAAAAAGGATCTTGCTGCACGTAAAAATTCTACTCATGTAAACCATGCAGTTGTTCCGCCAGAGACAAGTAAACAAGTTCAGTCCGTGGAATTTCAATCTGGGAAGAATATGTCTATTCAGCCAACATCCATGACTAACAAAAACTCTGAGATTAGGTATGTGTCTAAACAAAATAAGGAATGTAACATTCAGGCCGTGACTAATTCTCAGAGTATTCAGTCTGTGACCAAGAGTACTCAGTCCGTGAAAACTTTGGCAGCTCAGCAAGATTCCGTGTCCAAGAAGAATTTGGAATATATTCAGTCCATGACCAAGAAGAACTCTGAGTTAATGTCCGTGTCCAAGAAAAATTCAAGTCCAAACTCAGTTTTGGAAAATTCTTCAAAGTCAGTTCTCGTGAACAAGAGTACGACCAAACAAAATGAAAATAAGGCCGTGTCAGGGTCTATTTCTGCGTTTATTTCTAAACCAGGGTCAGCTAAAGAGGATTGGAAAACAGTTAAGGGTAAGAATTCCCCTAATAAGGGTATACCTTTTAAATTTAAATCTTTTGAAACTCCTTATGTGGATGAACTTTTTCAAACAGAATTAGTGGTGAAAAACAAGTATGATGCCTTAGATTCTGAGTTAGGTCTTGCTAATGATTCTAGTGAGGCGTTGGTGGAGGAGGAACAAGATGATTCTAGTGACTCAGATAATAGTATGGGTTCGAAAGATTGGTGTGAAGTGGATGCAGATATTCTAGCAAGGAAACAAGCTAGAAACGTAGCCAAGCAAGCTGCCAAGATCATGGCTATTAATTCAAAGTCGTGAACATAACAAGGATATTCAAGCAGGGTTGGAGGAAAATGTTTTTGATCTCGAGAATATTTTAACTAAGGAGGAACTAGAGGAGGCAAGTACTATTCAGATTGATGAAGTGTGTGCTAATTTCATTAGAGATCCAGTCTTTAGATAAGACTCTTTCAAGGAAAAAAAGGAGCAAATTGATAGAATGTCAATTAAGAAGAAATCTCAATCTCCTATTTGCTTGTTCCGTGTGGTAATTATGCTTCAGATGAAAATGGAGAGGATTATGACTATGTGATACTTATGATGATTATGAAGATGAATACAAGGAGAATCATGGAGACTATGATTTGACTCAAATAATTGTTGGTCTCATTCCCAAGAAGAAGAATTTTAAAGTTGGAAATAAGGGGCGAAAAAGATTTTAATTTTCTAGTTTTCTTCTTTATGTTATTTTTCAAGTGTTTAGGAGTTTATCTTATGTGTTTTTAGAGTATTTTGCCCCTTTGGTTTATGGGGGCGGGGAGGCCTAGAGCCTCCCATTTTGTAATTCTTGTAATTACGTTTTTTTGCTTTAATAAACCATTTTGACCTAGCAAAAAAAAAAAATACATATTAATCTCCCCCTTTTTGTCAATAAAATTGGCAAAGGTACAAGAACGGGATCCTAATGAAATTTCCGAAAGAGACATTTCTTGACCAAAAGAAAGCAAAAATATCAACT
>NW_020651374.1:0-546 GCF_003573695.1 Papaver somniferum | reverse complement strand
TTGGTAGGCTTTTAAGAGTGTAAAATAAGAGCAAGAAAGAAGCCTACTTGTTATACCTGCAAGTGCACATGGTCTGTTGTAGTAGATGTGTGCAAGTCAGGGTCGAACCACAGAGACTAGGTGTGTGTGATTGAAGGTTTCCTAGCTAAGCTAGATCTCTAAGTGTAGCAGTGGCAGTGAGCTAATGAAACAAAGGCAATGAGCCTAAGGAAGTGAAGTGACAGTAAAGAAGTAAAGGGAATCAAATAAAAACAAGAAACATTAAAGGAAAGAGGGATTTTGGGTGAAGACTAGGGATTAGATTCCACCATTTCACCTAGACTAAGTTATCCTAGTTCCACATAAATCTTGTCCCTTGTATAGTTATCAGTGAGCTTCTTGGCTCAACTGACTAACTAGATGGCAGTGGAGGTTCTATGCCTGCTTCTCATCAAAGGGTTGGGTTAGAAAGGAGGCTAAAGGCACTAAGATAATTCTAAACCTTGTAGTAGTTGGGGCTCTCACACTGCAACTACCCGCAGAGAAGCCACTTAGGTGTTTTAACAA
>NW_020651373.1:0-757 GCF_003573695.1 Papaver somniferum | reverse complement strand
AATTATTTCCTTGATAACATATCAAAACAAATTACTTTGTAGTTTCGGTTTTGATATTGGTTATCAAAAATGGTGTGTGGAACCCTCGTGCTTAACTCTATAGGGTGCAAGTCTATTTTGAGATTTGTAAGATTATTTTCGTGTTGTCCTTTATTTTTTCGTTTTTTTATCATTTTGTGACAAAAAGGGGGAGAAATATATGGAGTAAACAAGTGATACTGGCATTAATTTTATATTGATTGGTATCACTAAGGAAAAGAACAATTGTGCTTAAACGTTTATCTAACGAAAGAGTGAAATCATAGACTAAGGGGGAGTAACATATCATATTGATTGGTATAACAAAGACGTGCGTATTGATGAAATCTACCTATCCCACCTTTATGGGCAGTATTAGCTTTGTTATTATAATGTCAACAACGACATTTAAGGATTGAATGAATGCAGGTTTTTGTGCTGTTGAATTCGGGAATCAAGCGTATGTGTAATGAATTCTTGTAATTTGTTTATCATTCCGCTGAGTAGAAGAACTACTATGTCACTTTCGAAATCAACAAAAGAAAAATATATGATTATAAGAGTTTTGTCACTAAAATTGACAAAGGGGGAGATTGTTAGAGCATAGCTCGGTTGAACCCACCAAGCGTTCGTATGTCAAGTTTGGTTGTCATATTTTAGTGAATCAAAACTCATTTAAGCGTCGCTTGATTATAAACTAGAGTCAACTTCGTATAGGTTAGCTTGAAAGTATTAGGAT
>NW_020651372.1:0-294 GCF_003573695.1 Papaver somniferum | reverse complement strand
TTTATATTACTTAGTTGTCCTTCTTCTCAATTTGAAAACCAAAACTTAAAATCAGTTTTAAACTTAAACATCTTCTCTTCTTTCCTACCTGATCCCCACTCGTGGAACCATCGACAAAAAATTTGATCGTGAAAATTTGATCTTCAATTCATGAAAAATTAATCGTCGATCAAAGAAAACTACAAAAATGACTCGCACAACGAAGCCCGCAGTAGGTAGTCATTCTAAATCTTCTTCTAATCCGCTAATTGAAGAACAAGAAGAAGTTGAAGGATTGGAAGCAGAAATTCAACT
>NW_020651371.1:0-270 GCF_003573695.1 Papaver somniferum | reverse complement strand
TTTTTCTGTAACAGTTCCATTGTAACAACTGTTTTGCAACACCAATACACTGTTGCAAACAGTCTGTGTTATTAATTTTCACTCTTTTAATCATCTTTTGAGCAACAAACACATATTTTGAGATCATGATTAGTATGAGGAGCTAAACCACATTGCTGAGGCGATAGAGGAAGCTATTTTTCCAACAAAAAGTGGTATATTTTATTTTATCTTTTTATTTGCAATAATTATATGATTATTTGCCTTGAACTATTATTGAATATGATTTTT
>NW_020651370.1:0-574 GCF_003573695.1 Papaver somniferum | reverse complement strand
CGCAGTTTTGGGGGTTCATCATGCAAAAGGTCTAGCTCGAAATGAACTGTGCTAGGGACGGGCAAACATGCAATTTCCAACTGTGGTTCCTCAAATGTATTATATTTGGAAGCAAAATAGTCCAAGAGGACTTGGGAAGCACACAGTTCCAAACCTAGGTTAGGAATTTTCAGAAAAATTGGTTTTACAATATTGGTACAAACCAAATCTAGGTTGGGTGGAAGGCCAACAGATTGTGACTCATGTAGGAGAATAGGCACATCATTATTAATCAAATCAAAATCTCCCAAATCATCTACACATGTCACATCATGCTCACAATCATAAATCAAATTAGCAAGTTCACACTCAGAATCTTTAACATCATCAACAAATTCATTCTCATGCATCGGCAAATCAGGAGAAATATCACAATGTGACCTAGGTAGAGAATCAGACACATCAAATATATTTTCATGCATATTAGTGTCTACAGAAGATTCAACTATTCCTATGTCATGTTCATCTTCACAGAATAATTGTACGAATCCCATGTCGATATCAAAATCATATGAATTACAATGAGTATTAGAAA
>NW_020651369.1:0-1701 GCF_003573695.1 Papaver somniferum | reverse complement strand
TGCGTGATTGATCACAAGAGATTCATGTGATTGTGTGCAGGTGTTTATTGAAGATTAAAGAAGATTTGAAGACAAAGAAGATATTGAAGATCTGACTTGGGTTTTATAATCTTTGGTTTGCACAATACTTGTTTGGGAAAAGAGGATCCAATTAATAATCGGTTTATCCTTGTGGCAGATTGGATTGATTAATTGAGTAGATCGGCATCAACACGGTTCCTTTGGGATTAAAGGTGTTGTTGGCTTAATATTACCGATTACCTTCGGGTGATTGAATATAAGATAGATCTAGACCTGACGAAGGAGTTTATGTTAAGATAAACGGAAGAGCCTTTGTTCGACTCATATCACTTGGTTGAATAGAGTTGTTACCAAACAGATTTCTTGTTCCTTTACTGTTTGGAATACGAACCAAAGGGATTTTTCCAAGTACGTGACTTATTCATAGGTCGGAGGCGTGGGAATACAGACGGAACTAGGTGAACTATAGGGTTAGTTACTTGGTCTCAACTATACGAAGTTAGGTGTAATTTTGTGTAGCGGCTTAATCCTGAGAGTATTCAATTCTGGACTAGGTCCTGGGGTTTTTCTGCATTTGCGGTTTCCTCGTTAACAAAATCTTGCTGTGTCATTTACTTTTATTTTCTGCATTATAATTGTTTTTTATAATTAAAGTAAATCACACAAACGTTAATATCCTATTTACTTGATAAGCAATCCTATTGTGTTTGGTTAAGTCCGAACCTCTATATCAAGTAAACACACTTTGCCGTTCTATTGTCTCGATCTCGTATCCATAAACGATAAACAAAGTGTGAACCGATTAGTTGTATTGTCTCGATCTCGTATCCATAGACAATCACTTTCGGGGAAAGGACCTATAGGTAGGAAAAGTTTTGGTTTGAAGTATATTTAGGTACTCTCGCCTTTTCAATTGGTATCAGAGAAGGAAAACACGAAAAAATCTAACAATCTGTGTTTGATGCGATGCAACCTATAAGACATGAGTCAAAGTAAAGTTAAGCGAGAGAGAAAACTAAAGAAAGACTCAGTTAACGTATCGCAAGGCGTTGAAAGTTTTGATTTTAAGAAATGTTTAAAAGGGTTTCTTCGTCAAGTTCTACCTGCTCTTCTGAGAATAGTTTTGAATGTTCTCATGATGAGATTAAGTTAAGTCCTGTATATGTAATCAATGATTCAGACTCTGAAATAACTCCTCTTGATGACGAGAAAAACATTGATTCATCGAATATAGAAACATTTCATCAAAATGAATTAAGCGAAAAATTTCTCTCATGTTCAACTGAACTAATTCTTGCATTAGAAAGAGAAAATAAGCATTTAGACGATATAAAGTGTCTGCAAGGTATGATTGATCAACTTGTCATTGGTCTTGACTCCTCAAAGTCTGAATTTGATTCTCTAAAGAGAGAAGCTTCATTAGAGATTCATTCTCTGAAAGAAAGGCTTAACAATTGCATTGAGGAAGCAAAAAAAAAATTGATTCGAAATGTATACAGAATATTGAAGAAAAAGCAAACGCTAGTCTCTCTCAAGCTGATCTGTTCAAAGAGGAGCGTGATGCTGCTCTTGAAAAAATTCATTTGTTGGAAGAGAAACTTGTTGAATCTGATGCAAGGATTAACTCTCAACGAAAGAGTTTTGGAGAGATAGAAGGTGAATATCTCTCACGAGAAAAAC
>NW_020651368.1:0-2711 GCF_003573695.1 Papaver somniferum | reverse complement strand
GTTTTTTGTATCATGAGTAGATAACGGAAATTAACGGAATAATATCCGATAGCTTATCCTTAACCTTATCGATATTGAATTTTTGAATTCCGACGGATATTATCGGATACCGGATATCCGATAACCCTTAACCTTATCGGTATTGCCAATATCCGACGGATTTTTATCCATTGACAGCCCTAGTACTGGGAGTTTGAAGCATTCATGACGTCTGGATTTGGCATTTAGGATTTTCTTTCATTGTATTTCAATTCCTCCAAAACGTTTGCATTACTTGCAATCAGTATTTGAATTCAGCAATTTATCAAAATTCAATTCATATTTCTTAAAGAAAAATCTCTATCAAATCCAAAAGAAAATCCTTAACTATCTACCAATCCAAAACCATCTAATATCAAAACCCAAATAAAAACCTCACATCTCTCAGAAGTTCAGGAGCTCAAGGGATCATGAAAAAGCAAATCAAAGAAAATCAGCAAAAAATGATTTTCGCTCCTCTGCATCCTTCAAGGCCTGCAAAGACGCCTTCTCCTTGTTCAACTCTTCAGTCAACCTAGCAATCTTGTCTTCTTTCTCCATCACAGCATCATTGGGAAAGGGTATGTCGTCCTCACATGAGTCCTTGATGGCGTTCATTTGCTTACGAAGCCACTTCACATTGAAGCCAAGTCTTTCTGAATTCTCCAAGTTAAACTCTCAATCAAAGAGTATATCTGGGGTCACAGTACTTCTGGACTTAGTGAATATATCACTTACAACACGCAAGATAATACCTACTTGCATTGTTGAGGCATAAGCACGCCAAGGATTCCTGTCGACAATTATGTGACCAAACTTCTTCCATATTTTCTCGTACAAGCCTGCATATCCAATGGGAACGCTGAATCCACAAACTAGTTCATGATACGAGAGTGAAGCATCAAATGGAGGATCAAAATAAACTCCTGCACTTGGATATTCATGCACCACTATACGGTTCTCAATTACTGGGGAAGCTTCTACAATCAGAGCAACAACATTCTCCGGTGTTTCAGTTCCTTCTATCACTGAATCAACAACAATCTGGGTTTCCACAACTTCAGTGACAACCTTCTCATGTGCTTGAAGTGCAGGGATGGTTGTCTCTTCATCAATAACTCCAGAGCAGTTCGAGTTATCCTTATTGGTTTCAATATCCTCAACTTCGGTATTTGACACCTAATACGAAGATTACATGAGGTTAGAGTCACATAAACATAAAACCAGAGAAGATTACGAAATACAGTATACAAGCAGTACGACCTCATCAAAGTTCATCATCATATACTCAAGGCACAAGCAAATGGCATGAAATTCATGAAAATACGTTTTACAGTGACCTCGTCTGAAGAAACTGTACTCTTCCCTGTACTATAAGACGAACTGGGAGCAATCTACAAGGAATATGAGGATGGGTTATATACCATTCTCTTCGTATGTATGTCCTTTATAGCGTGTAAAATTTTTATGACAATCCGATGAACAAGCAAGGATATGTGGTCAAAACATTGAGCAACATACCATCTGAAAAGTTCAGAAAGTCTCCTGGAAGTTTACTGTTTCGACTTTTTCAGGCCCTGAACGCACTCAAAACTTAAAAAGCTTCTGTAATAAAGCTTGTAAATTTTCCGGGATTGAATATGCATATGCAGATCATGAAAATCCGACTCCATATGAAGGTTTTACAAAGTTTTTTCTAAAAAACTGAGTTCTGAATTTTCTGACGACGAATTTCGACTAAGTTTTTCGTGTATACACATGGATTCTCATTCATTAATTCACAAATCAGCACTTTCATACTTCTATGAAGAGGATACAGGACATGTACTTACTTGGAGGGTCTCCGAAGTATTCAAGGAATTGGGATTGTCCGTGTTAATGACAAGAGGCTCATTACTTCTATTCGGCTCCGAATCTTTGGAAGCGATTTCGTCTCTATTCTCAGAGGATGGCTGGGTATCAGCACTCTCCGTATCCATGAAGACATCCTCCTGGATACATCCTCAACAATCAACATTCTATCTATAAAGCATCATAATTGAATATGCGAATAAATACTTGCGGCTTCTTCTTCATCGCTCAAATCAGGAATTGTTTGCTCAGTAGCAGAAAACCGAAGACCGTCGATACTTGATGGAGTAAAATTCTGCAACGAAATAACAACATTGGTTTCATGATCCTAATAATGTGGGCGAGAAAATGTCACGACAAGGGGAATACCGAGAACTCACCAAAGAACCAACTGGGGACTTTATGGTATTAGGTAACAACTTATAACTCTTGTTCCTTCCTTCTCCACTGTGAACAATCGCTTTAGTTTCTGAGAAATCTACACGGATTCGAGTTCTTACATTACGACCGTCCTGTGGTAAAATTCAGTAACATAATTAGAATACATTTCTCATAATTTCATGAAGATTATACGAAGAAACATACCTGAGAAGATCCTGGAGACGATTTCGTTTATCACCAGAGAGATACTTCAATCTTGGTCGACTAGAAATCATCTCAGTAGAAGGAGGATCCTTCACGGAGGCTGACCAACCATCACGTAATCACGCAATCACTGAAGTTGTTGATCCCAAAAGTCTACATAACCTGGAGTTACATATGCAAATCTCTCGGAGCAAGGGAACCAGTAATTACTTCCTTCCACATGAGTATGGTCTAAATGGGTTCTAAGATGTTCAACT
>NW_020651367.1:0-1098 GCF_003573695.1 Papaver somniferum | reverse complement strand
TTGCAAGGTAGCCGAACTGTTTTTAATGTGTAGTTCGATTAATAAATTTAGCACACACAGGTAACCGAACACATGTTAATGGTGGTTTTTTAGAGTTCGGTTATGCAATCCCCAGAACATGTAACCGAACTATGTTTATAGAGTTTACAGTGCATAGTTCGGTTTAGTCGATATCAATACCTTTGTTACCGAACTTTATGTTCGGTAATGTCGCAGAATATATGTATATTCTCTTCTAACCGAACTCTTGAGTTATTGTAAACAAGGTTGTTCAGGTGATGAGAAATGGCTACATCAGATTATGCGGTTGGGGCCAAAACATCTGAACAATTCTTGTTTACAGTTATTTCAACAGTTCGGTTACCCAGTGAAATTATCGACAAAACCGAACTCATTCTTTCATAGGAAAAATAGAGTTCGGTTACGAGAAATTTTTTTGCGAGCATACCGAACAAACTATTTCAACAGTTCGGTTACCAAGTGAAATTATCGACAAAACCGAACTTATTCTTTCAAAGGAAAAACAGGGTTCGGTTACGAGAACTTATTTACTTACGAGAATATTTCTAAAAACACAAGTAGCCGAACTCATCTTTAATTGAGTTTTTTCTTTTAGAGAAAAGTTCGGTTAGGAAAATACGACGTAACCGAACTAAAAGTTCGGCTGGGGAAAAAAATGAAAAAGTTGTGCGACGTAACCGAACTTAATATATAGGTTTTCAGAAAAAAGTTCGGTTCGGAGAAAAAATTGCGACGTAACCGAACTAAAGTTCGGTTAGGAAATTTTTTTTGCGACGTAACCGAACTTTTCTTTGCTACTTACATTTTCAACTCCTTTTGATGATTACTTCTCATTTTTGCAACAAAAAACGAATGACAAGTAATGGGTTTGTTATAATTTTGATTTTGATTTTGTTTTGTTAATGATTTAAATTTAGTTATATATAGAGGTGGTTATGGTGGTGGTTCAAGGTGGTCGGTGGTGGTGAGGGGCGGTGGTGGTGAGCGACGGTGGTGATGGGAGGAGGTGGTTATATATATATAGGTGGAGGTGATGGGAGGAGGTGGTAATATATATATATATATATATATATATAT
>NW_020651366.1:0-3181 GCF_003573695.1 Papaver somniferum | reverse complement strand
AAATCCTATATTGATGTTGCATAGTGCCCGTAACCAATTTTCTTCCGACAGGTGCTCAAATTGGCAACTTCTAGCTTCTTTTTAACGGCATGTTTAGTGTGTTGTTGGCCTGGAAGGTGCAACAACTTGGAGATCAATGTATAACAACCTCTGGTTATTTACAAGCCAATAAAGCTTGTTGAATTGCAGCTACCTGAAGTTTCTTTCTATTGTGCGACTTCTCCTCAGCTGGGCGTGTAGGCATGTAGAGTGTCAAAATGCAGATGGGGATAAGAAGGAGCCTTATCCATGCTGTCAGGTCAGATGGTTTGCAAAGCACACTGTCGAGGCAGGTCCTTATGGTCCAGGAAAAGCTTATCCTGCATTGATGCGGTACACTGGACAAAGTGGTGAACTGGCGTTGGAAAGTATCATTGAGCAGTTCAGTGGACAGGAAAAAAGATTCATCTTCCAGAGCACTATCAGCACTCTTTTATGCGAACAAGTCCTCTCCTGCATCAACTTGCTTGTTCATTGTAACAGCCGGCTTTTCTGCTCCATGTATAATGAAATATGCAGATGTTCCATTGGAAGGACCAAGGATGATATCGCAATGAACCCCTTTCTTACCCTTGCAGGGAGTCCTCCAAGCATGCAGGTTCATGCATTTACTGCATAACCACATACGTAGTTGGAGTATGACTCGTTCACAATCCTGGTAAACTTGTAGGTCCCTGGAAATGGTAGATCTGCAGCTGGTCTTGTTATTATCCGAGGAAATATGCCTGTCTTACAGATGTCAGATGATAGAACCCCTGGCGTAGCCCCTGCCATTTACCCCATCATGGCAGCCATTAAGATTTTTGAGCGGACAATGAAAATATCCATTCTGCAAAATAGCCTCTTCTGTGATGGATGGAGAGGTATATTGAATCTCGAAAATCTGAGTTGATGAAGGAGGCAACTAAGGTGATGGTGAAGGTAGCTGACAGGTGAGAGTAGCAGCAGATTGTGTAGACGCAGGCATGATAAAGAAAACACCAAAAAATCTAAAAGGAAAACAAAGCCCTAGAATGATAAAAGCTGAAGCAAAAAAAATTCAAAAAAGACAAAATGAAACCTACACGAGAAATCAAAGGAAAAGAAAAATAAATCAAATCAAAAAAGAGTCGGAGATGAGACCAATCCATTGAAAACCCTGACTTTCAATCGCCATAGCTCATCGCCGGAGTCAAAACACTAACTTTTGATTAAAAAAAAAAGAAAAGAGAGAGAATACTAAAAAGAGAATCAATTAATCTTCCGATTCAGTCTTATTAAACACTAGCTCTGTTTGAGCCGATCTTCTGATGACTGAATATGTCGGATTAACTTCATCAGGAGCTGATACAAGGTTCATATTTAGATTACAAATACCTTGAGCTTTGACTGTGTCAAAATCTATGATGGGAACTAAAAATAAAGGTGCATCAGTTATCCAAGAAGTTGCACTAACTTCATTTCTTCCTTTTTTTGATAATAAGTTTGCAGCTTTGTTTTCCCTCCTGTTTACATATTGAAACCAAAAAAAGATACTAATTGTCTTGCTAAATTCTTCACTTATTCTAAAATTGCTACACTTTGACACTAGATATATGAATCTCTGCCTTGTAGGTACTTGATTGTTTCTTGGTTGTCTCCTTCGATGAACATATATTGTAAATTGTTGGTGATGGCTCATTATGTTGCCTGCAGCAGAGTCAGAGCTTCTTCTTCTTCAGCCGTGGAAGTTCTGAAGCTTCTCATTGCCGCTCCTTGGAATGTGCCTGTCAAATTGCGGAGAATAAAGCCAAACCCGAGATCATTTTTTTTCCAGATAACCAAGAAACATCACAATTTATTTTATAAGTTTTTCTTAAAGGAAAGTTCAAGTAGATATGTAACAAAGATAGCCTGGTGCTTTGTTCAGGGAGTTATTAGAAGTTTTGGGATGCCAATAATAAAAATGTATTAAGATATCTAAAGCTAATTGTTTAGGAGTTCTCATTTTTTTTTCTAAAACTCTAAGACACCTTTCTTTCCAAATGAACCAAGACTTGGTTGCTGCTAATGCCATAAAAATTGAGTTTGGATCACATGTTATCCATTCGTTGTACTTATCTAAAAAAGAACTATTTGCAGAGTTAGGGTTAGAAATTACTCCCTGTAAGGCCATTGGAGATAGTTTCCACAAATCCTTAGCATAATCACATTAAAAGAATAAATGAAAAGAGGATTCCACATGATGTTGGCAGAAAATGCATTCAGTTTCCACATCAAGAACTGATCCCAACTTTTGTCTAGTTGGTAAACAGTCTTGGAGACACTTCCATATGAACAAATTTATTCTCTAGGAGGAAACCATACTCCACAAACCTTTCCAGAACTTTCTAGTTTGAGAAGAAACTGAACCAACTTGGTTTTGTAGCTTTGCGTATAGAGATTTCACTGAAAATTTTCCATTTCTAGTTAAAGACCATCAGAGCTTGTCTTTTTTTAGATTCCCATCTCTATTAGTGTATAATCTAATGTTCAAAATTTCGTTTACCAACGAGTTGTTAAACATAGAAAGTAACAGATCTTGATTCCACTTCTTAGAGACATGATTGATTAAATCGGACACAAGTGTTATAGTTGTGATTCTAGGGACAAAGTTTTCCAGAGTCTCTTCCCTGTTTGGTAACCATTTATCTTCTCGAATATTTATGGAAGATCCTGTTAGAGTATTTCTCGGTTGAACCCACTAGCGTTGGTATGTCAAGTTAGTTGTAAATTTTAGGTGCCAAAATGCATTCTTGATTTAGTCTATTAAAGATAGTTTCGGACTAGATTAGGTCTAAGAAGAACTATTCTCAAAGATGAAGACTAAAGGTTACAAGAAGACATCAACAAGGACTTCATCAACAAAGGTATGTGACAATTGATTTAAGTTGGATTCTTGTTCAATTCTACCTTTCTAATCTATCGAAACAAATGGTCACTCTACGGAACAATTCCTATGACGGTAAATGTACACTTATGTATATATACTTGAGGTTATTTGAGTCACGACTTTTGTGACAATAACCTTTATCCATGGAAAGGTTCTCATGTTGTAATGAATGAGCTTACGAATTCAACGAGCCAAGAATCACTCAGTTCCGAGTTATAACGATGATGTTATGAGTGATTTATTAAAGTAACA
>NW_020651365.1:0-3182 GCF_003573695.1 Papaver somniferum | reverse complement strand
AAATCCTATATTGATGTTGCATAGTGCCCGTAACCAATTTTCTTCCGACAGGTGCTCAAATTGGCAACTTCTAGCTTCTTTTTAACGGCATGTTTAGTGTGTTGTTGGCCTGGAAGGTGCAACAACTTGGAGATCAATGTATAACAACCTCTGGTTATTTACAAGCCAATAAAGCTTGTTGAATTGCAGCTACCTGAAGTTTCTTTCTATTGTGCGACTTCTCCTCAGCTGGGCGTGTAGGCATGTAGAGTGTCAAAATGCAGATGGGGATAAGAAGGAGCCTTATCCATGCTGTCAGGTCAGATGGTTTGCAAAGCACACTGTCGAGGCAGGTCCTTATGGTCCAGGAAAAGCTTATCCTGCATTGATGCGGTACACTGGACAAAGTGGTGAACTGGCGTTGGAAAGTATCATTGAGCAGTTCAGTGGACAGGAAAAAAGATTCATCTTCCAGAGCACTATCAGCACTCTTTTATGCGAACAAGTCCTCTCCTGCATCAACTTGCTTGTTCATTGTAACAGCCGGCTTTTCTGCTCCATGTATAATGAAATATGCAGATGTTCCATTGGAAGGACCAAGGATGATATCGCAATGAACCCCTTTCTTACCCTTGCAGGGAGTCCTCCAAGCATGCAGGTTCATGCATTTACTGCATAACCACATACGTAGTTGGAGTATGACTCGTTCACAATCCTGGTAAACTTGTAGGTCCCTGGAAATGGTAGATCTGCAGCTGGTCTTGTTATTATCCGAGGAAATATGCCTGTCTTACAGATGTCAGATGATAGAACCCCTGGCGTAGCCCCTGCCATTTACCCCATCATGGCAGCCATTAAGATTTTTGAGCGGACAATGAAAATATCCATTCTGCAAAATAGCCTCTTCTGTGATGGATGGAGAGGTATATTGAATCTCGAAAATCTGAGTTGATGAAGGAGGCAACTAAGGTGATGGTGAAGGTAGCTGACAGGTGAGAGTAGCAGCAGATTGTGTAGACGCAGGCATGATAAAGAAAACACCAAAAAATCTAAAAGGAAAACAAAGCCCTAGAATGATAAAAGCTGAAGCAAAAAAAATTCAAAAAAGACAAAATGAAACCTACACGAGAAATCAAAGGAAAAGAAAAATAAATCAAATCAAAAAAGAGTCGGAGATGAGACCAATCCATTGAAAACCCTGACTTTCAATCGCCATAGCTCATCGCCGGAGTCAAAACACTAACTTTTGATTAAAAAAAAAAGAAAAGAGAGAGAATACTAAAAAGAGAATCAATTAATCTTCCGATTCAGTCTTATTAAACACTAGCTCTGTTTGAGCCGATCTTCTGATGACTGAATATGTCGGATTAACTTCATCAGGAGCTGATACAAGGTTCATATTTAGATTACAAATACCTTGAGCTTTGACTGTGTCAAAATCTATGATGGGAACTAAAAATAAAGGTGCATCAGTTATCCAAGAAGTTGCACTAACTTCATTTCTTCCTTTTTTTGATAATAAGTTTGCAGCTTTGTTTTCCCTCCTGTTTACATATTGAAACCAAAAAAAGATACTAATTGTCTTGCTAAATTCTTCACTTATTCTAAAATTGCTACACTTTGACACTAGATATATGAATCTCTGCCTTGTAGGTACTTGATTGTTTCTTGGTTGTCTCCTTCGATGAACATATATTGTAAATTGTTGGTGATGGCTCATTATGTTGCCTGCAGCAGAGTCAGAGCTTCTTCTTCTTCAGCCGTGGAAGTTCTGAAGCTTCTCATTGCCGCTCCTTGGAATGTGCCTGTCAAATTGCGGAGAATAAAGCCAAACCCGAGATCATTTTTTTTCCAGATAACCAAGAAACATCACAATTTATTTTATAAGTTTTTCTTAAAGGAAAGTTCAAGCAGATATGTAACAAAGATAGCCTGGTGCTTTGTTCAGGGAGTTATTAGAAGTTTTGGGATGCCAATAATAAAAATGTATTAAGATATCTAAAGCTAATTGTTTAGGAGTTCTCATTTTTTTTTTCTAAAACTCTAAGACACCTTTCTTTCCAAATGAACCAAGACTTGGTTGCTGCTAATGCCATAAAAATTGAGTTTGGATCACATGTTATCCATTCGTTGTACTTATCTAAAAAAGAACTATTTGCAGAGTTAGGGTTAGAAATTACTCCCTGTAAGGCCATTGGAGATAGTTTCCACAAATCCTTAGCATAATCACATTAAAAGAATAAATGAAAAGAGGATTCCACATGATGTTGGCAGAAAATGCATTCAGTTTCCACATCAAGAACTGATCCCAACTTTTGTCTAGTTGGTAAACAGTCTTGGAGACACTTCCATATGAACAAATTTATTCTCTAGGAGGAAACCATACTCCACAAACCTTTCCAGAACTTTCTAGTTTGAGAAGAAACTGAACCAACTTGGTTTTGTAGCTTTGCGTATAGAGATTTCACTGAAAATTTTCCATTTCTAGTTAAAGACCATCAGAGCTTGTCTTTTTTTAGATTCCCATCTCTATTAGTGTATAATCTAATGTTCAAAATTTCGTTTACCAACGAGTTGTTAAACATAGAAAGTAACAGATCTTGATTCCACTTCTTAGAGACATGATTGATTAAATCGGACACAAGTGTTATAGTTGTGATTCTAGGGACAAAGTTTTCCAGAGTCTCTTCCCTGTTTGGTAACCATTTATCTTCTCGAATATTTATGGAAGATCCTGTTAGAGTATTTCTCGGTTGAACCCACTAGCGTTGGTATGTCAAGTTAGTTGTAAATTTTAGGTGCCAAAATGCATTCTTGATTTAGTCTATTAAAGATAGTTTCGGACTAGATTAGGTCTAAGAAGAACTATTCTCAAAGATGAAGACTAAAGGTTACAAGAAGACATCAACAAGGACTTCATCAACAAAGGTATGTGACAATTGATTTAAGTTGGATTCTTGTTCAATTCTACCTTTCTAATCTATCGAAACAAATGGTCACTCTACGGAACAATTCCTATGACGGTAAATGTACACTTATGTATATATACTTGAGGTTATTTGAGTCACGACTTTTGTGACAATAACCTTTATCCATGGAAAGGTTCTCATGTTGTAATGAATGAGCTTACGAATTCAACGAGCCAAGAATCACTCAGTTCCGAGTTATAACGATGATGTTATGAGTGATTTATTAAAGTAACA
>NW_020651364.1:0-754 GCF_003573695.1 Papaver somniferum | reverse complement strand
ATGATTAAATGGGAGGAGGTGGTAACTGGTAACGCCTAGAATTGGTGTTCCATAATGAAGGAAAACGTTTCACCATTACTCCCTGTATTTACTAACCACCTCATTCTTATGACACTGTCTTGTAACGGGCGTAGTGTATGCCGCACGCTGTAAACCGCCAAACCAATACCCTAATGAGCATCCCCCAGTTTGTGACATGTGTTGATGTCTCGAGTGTTTTCGTGGAAAACATGTAGCATGTTATTGCTGTTTGGAAAGTTGAGCTTGGGAAACTTTCCGGCTCGGTGATGACTCTCGACAGTCGAGACTTGCATATTGAGAGGAAATGTAGTCGTTGATTATTGCCACCCTTCGTTTGGTAGCCAGCGGCATGAAAGCATGGCCGGCACGGCTTTGACATGGTTAGGCGTGGCCAAGCTTGGATTTTCGCATAGTTTAGGCGCGACCAAGAACTATGGTTTTGGCATAGTTTGGGCGCGACCAAAATTAGGGCTTTGCGTTGGGCCAAAGGTCGCTACGCGTTAGCTGGTGACCTTAGACGGCTAAGATCTACATATTAAATAGAAGGGTGGTCGTTGATTGTCGCAACCCTTCGTTTTGGCAGCCAACGACAGGGAGAAAGGCTGGCATGGCTTTGGCATAGTGGTGCGGATGGCATGGTTGGCATGCCTTGGCACGAAGATGTGGCTGGCATTCCATTGGCACATGTGGAGCATCGGCATGGTTGGTATGCTTTAGGCGCGATGATGTGGCG
>NW_020651363.1:0-858 GCF_003573695.1 Papaver somniferum | reverse complement strand
CACAATAGAAGAAGGATGAAATACCATGCAAAACTAATCCAAATCCTAATAACTTTCATCCATCTTGAATCAAATATAAAGACAAAGCTAATACAAAAAGAAAGAGTTCATAAAAATTTTGAATTTTATATACGTTAACTCAAAAAAGTCTACACACTTCGTTAGAAGTCGGAAATTGATTTCTGAGATTAAATTGTAAACTAGATAAACTCATCTTTAACATAAAATTTTTGAAAAATGTATTGTAATTACAATTAATATGTTCTAAGGCAATAGCTCTAGTAAAAATTGCATTTCTATGTACGTTGATTCAAGAAAATATGAAGGAAGTCAAATTTCACAATAGAAGAAGGATAAAAGACCATGCATAACTAATCCAAATCCTAACAAATTTCATGTATCTTGAATGAAATAGAAAAACAAAACCAACACAAAAAGAAAGAGTTCATAAAAATGTTGAAATTTATATACGTTAACTCAAAAAAGTCTACACACTTCGTTATAAGTCGGAAACTGATTTCTAAGACTAAATTGTAAACTAGATAAACACATTCTTTCACAGAAAAAATTTGACAAATGTATTGTAATCACAAATAATATGTTATAAGGCATTACGTCTAGTAAAAATTGCATTTCTATATACATTGATTCAAGAAAATATGAAGCAGGCAAATTTCACAATAGAAAAAGGATGAAAGACCAAGAAGAACTGATCCAAATCCTAACAAATTTCATCTATCTTGAATCAAATAGAAAGACAAAGCCAACACAAAAAGAAAGAGTTCATAAAAATGTTTAATTTTATATACATTAACTCAAAAAAGTCTACACACTTCGTTATAAGTCGGAAATTGATTG
>NW_020651362.1:0-951 GCF_003573695.1 Papaver somniferum | reverse complement strand
TGTTCCAATCTTCAAGCTCAAGTTCATTGCCATCTTCATTCATGGCTTCATCTAACGGAGCAGAAACATACTGATCTAACTCATGATAACTCAAATAAAACAACATCTTCGATTGCCATCTTTTGAAGTCTTTTCCAGAAAACTTTGCAGGCCTTTCAACATCGTTCTTACCCATTGTTACAAACAGAAAAACAGAACTATCGTGTTAAGATTGTTGCGTCTGTAACAATTAAAATACTCAAAGAAAAATGTTAGAAGGAAAATTTCTGGAAGGTAAATAAACACTCAAAATGACAAGACCCAGAGGACAGAGTCACGTGTTCAACACGCTGTCCTTAACACGATAGTTGACCGGTACGCCTCAAGAATGAGTGATGCTTATACCCTGTGGTCAAGTCGTATCCAGGATAAAACTTCCCGTTCCAAGCACTGTTAGCACTAAAGTACTTGGCCACTCTTACGAACCCAAAAACTATTGCGCACAGAATGAAGTAAATAACCACACAGGGGGAGAAGACGAAAAGAAGAGGATAGTAGCTCTTCTGGACACAAAAAACGAATGAAGAACTCGAGGGGGTTTTATAGCAGAGAAGAGAGAGAGGTGTATTTAGAGCGCATTAATGAGAGAAAAAATTAAAATTAAAATCGAATTAATTCAGAATTTTCCAAAACGGTATTAAAACGTTCATGCACATAAATGAAAATATTCTCGCCATAACATTCATCATAATGTCGACATAAGGAAAACGGAAATAAAATAATGTCGACATTAAGACTCACCAGTTCATACGCCCCCCATAATTAAGATAAATTAATTTTCATTTAAAATCTTTTAGGTAATAAATCAAAAGAAGTTTTTCCAAAAAGATAAGTCTTGGTTGATCCATATCCACGGCGCAGGCACGAGCCCGAACCCGAAGACTAAGTGAAAGAAAAAATATTTTTCCCCAC
>NW_020651361.1:0-838 GCF_003573695.1 Papaver somniferum | reverse complement strand
TCTTATATTTGCCTTCTTTCTTGACATGATATCATCTTATGAAAATAGAAAATTTTCATTCCATTCTTATTCTTGAGATATATAACTCTAGTACATAGAACTCTTACTAATTTCTCATGCATGAAGAAATATATTCATATTACCCGCTTGCTCCTGTCATCTTTTGTATCTCCTTAAATTCGTTGATGCTTCTCAGAACATTATTTCGCATGATATGTTCAATCTCCTCTGTGCGAGAATCATCGCACAAGTTACTTTTTCCCCTTATAACACAACTTCTGTCTCTGCATTCGCTTGGTGTTATTATTCTCATAAGATTTTTCTTCAATATCCTTCTTGTATATCTTCCCATATTTAGACACTACATCCACCATTAATCTTTCACCTCTTTGAATATCCCTAGCATGCTGCTTCCAGTTTTTTCGTTTGTACTCTCGCTCTTCGCACTTGTCGATATCCATTTCTTGACAATTTCTACCTTCATTTGTACCTCCTCTTATTATGCCAAGACCTTGAGGCAAAGGAAATTTTATGCATTTGATGAAATGTCGAATCCATGCCCAAGATACTATGCAACCATGGTCTCCCAATCAGAGCATTATAAGGTGATTCAACATCAACAACACAAAATACAATTTTTTTTGGCAAACTTAGCAGAGGAATTCGCATTACCACTTCTCCTTTTGGCTTATTCGTTGCGCCATTGAAGCCATAAATTTTATAAGTTGAAGGAATTAACTCATCATCCCTGCCTCCCATAGTCTTGTATGTATGATAGAAGAGAATATCAACAGAACTACCAGGATCTATGAGTATTCTATTTATAGCCCAAATATTC
>NW_020651360.1:0-1145 GCF_003573695.1 Papaver somniferum | reverse complement strand
ATTTTATCGAGTATAAAAGACGCCAGCCGCAGCCTGATTTTGCCATGGGACCACTCCAGAGGTATTTTCCAACAAACCCTTCACTTTAATTTGATTTTGATTGCTTCAATCGAATAGAAATCATCAAAATAGGGTTTTAGTAGGAGTTACAGAGCCATGTTCGATTAGGACGATTTTCCAAAAAACCCTAGTTTCCTAACCGAACTTCTTGTAAATGAAGAACACGAAGAACAGTTCGGTTTTATTGGATTTAAAACTAAGTTACCGAACTCTCTGTTCGGTTGTTTCACAAAAAAAATTAAAACTACAAAGTAACCGAACTCCACCCTTAGAACCGAAAAAAACAAATCCAGTCTAACCGAACTGTGTTGTTGTGGCCACTATCATGAGTTCCAAAATAACCGTACTTAGCCAATAGAGTTCGGTTTTTTCGCAAAAAATTTTAAAACTATAAAGTAACCGAACTTAGCCAATAGAGTTCGGTTGATTCGCAAAAAATACTTTTAACCGAACTCCTTGTATTAGAACAACAGAAGTCCATAAGTTCGGTTGCTTCGCAAAATAAGGATATCACCGAACTTTAGTTTACGAAAATTATGAGAAGTCCACAAGTTCGGTTCTTCGCAAAAATGTTAAGTTTTCTTTGTAACCGAACTCTACCTTTGAAACTTCGTAACCGAAATCTACCTAATTCGCCAAGAAATAAATTTCGTAGTAAC
Organism: Papaver somniferum; assembly: GCF_003573695.1. NCBI lineage: Eukaryota > Viridiplantae > Streptophyta > Magnoliopsida > Ranunculales > Papaveraceae > Papaver > Papaver somniferum. The sequence goes on along the minus strand of NW_020651360.1, from coordinate 426 downwards.
CGAAGGTTTGCCTAATTGCATATATGCATATATAAGCACAGTTCGGTTGATTCGCAAAATATGTTGAAGTTTGCGAACCAACCGAACACACAAGATGTACCCAAATAAATTGTTAAGTTCAAAGTTCGGTTACCTACCATTTTATCCTAGGTAACCGAACTACACTTTCAGGTGTGTTCGGTTACATGTTCTTCCCATATGGTAACCGAACTGACCCAAATCTATATAAAAATTTTCATTTTTTTTTGAAAGTTTGGAGCAATTTAACCAACATTATCTAAGTTCGAAGCACACTTGGGTACCCAAATACCCTTCCTCCGGTTGTGGTTGGTAAAATCCATCGTTTTTCATGTTTTCCTTCTTCATCCTCTCTAACTTTACTCTCTAAATAATTCTACTTCTTTAAAAAAAAATCATCTGATTTTT
>NW_020651359.1:0-673 GCF_003573695.1 Papaver somniferum | reverse complement strand
TCAAATTTCACAATAGAAGAAGGATGAAAGACCATGCAGAACCAATCCAAATCCTAAAAAATTTCATGTATCTTGAATGAAATTGAAAGATAAAACCAACACAAAAAGAAAGAGTTCATAAAAATGTTGAATTTTATATACGTTAACTCAAAAAAGTCTACACCCTTCGTTATAAGTCTGAAATTCATTTTTGAAACTTAATTGTAAACTAGATAAACTCATCTTTAACAAAAAGTTTGAAAAATTTATTCTAATCACAAATAATATGTTCTAAGGCATTACGTCTAGTAAAAATTGCATTTCTATGTACGCTGATTCTAGAAAATATGAAGGAAGTCAAATTTCACAATAGAAGAGGATGAAAGACCAGCCAGAACTAATCCAAATTCTAACAAATTTCATCTATTTGAATCAAATTGAAAGACAAAACCAAGACAAAAAGAAAGAGTTCATAAAAATGTTGAATTTTATGTACGTTAACTCAAAAAAGGCTACACACTTCGTTATAAGTCGGAAATTGATTTCTGAGACTAAATTGTAAACTAGATGAACTCATCTTTAACAGAAAAAGTTTGAAAAATGTATTGTAATTACAATTAATAAGTTCTAAGGCAGTAGCTCTAGTAAAAATTGCATTTCTATGTACGTTGATTCAAGAAAATATGAAGGAAGT
>NW_020651358.1:0-522 GCF_003573695.1 Papaver somniferum | reverse complement strand
TGAGTTACCACCTGTCCCATCATATATTGAGTTGACGGGAGAAGAGCAAAACCATTTGAGTGAGTTGGCAGTTGGGCGTCTTATTGAATCAAGCAGACAGATACATGCAACAGGCTGTAGTCAGACATGCATGGAATTACTTGCCCGTTTAGTTTTGCAGGTAGTGATGAAATGTACATTATTTTTGTGTCAAATTTGTTTGCTTGAAGTGAAATTAGTCACTGTGGATTGCTGTGTTATTGAAATATTTCTTTACAGTCACTTCATATGATAAATGGTGAAGAAACTTCACATCTTTTGTAATGCGAGTCTTCTTTCTGTGGGCAGACTGCTGCTGATCAAGATATTGTTTCGATAGTGCAAAAGCATATAATTTCGGATTATGAAGACCAGCAGGTGCGCACATCTTGCAGTTAGTAGTTAAGGCCTTTTAAGCCTTACATATTCCAGAACTTGACAACCTTTTAAGTCCTCTTATTCATTCTGGCATCTTCCTCAATCATTAGGGACATGAGCTTGCAA
>NW_020651357.1:0-349 GCF_003573695.1 Papaver somniferum | reverse complement strand
CCATGCAGAACTAATGGAAATCCTAATAAATTTCATCTATCTTGAATCAAATAGAAAGACAAAGCCAACACAAAAAGAAAGAGTTCATAAAAATGTTGAATTTAATATATGTTAACTCAAAAAATTTACACATTTCGTTATAAGTCAGAAATTTATTTCTGAGATTACATTGTAAACTAGATAAAGTCATCTTTAACAAAAAAAGTTTGAAAAATGTATTGCAATTACAATTAATATGTTCTAAGGCAATACGTCTAGTAAAAATTGTATTTCTATGTACATTGATTCAAGAAAATATGAAGGAAGTCAAATTTCACAATAGAAGAAGGATGAAAGACCATGCAGAACT
>NW_020651356.1:0-534 GCF_003573695.1 Papaver somniferum | reverse complement strand
ATGTAAAGGGAATATTTGATTCTATAGATTTTGTGCACACGTACCGTGAAGCCAATTTCGCTGCTGACAAAATGGCGAAGACTGGTTGCTTCTTAGATAATGGAGTGAGACTCACTTTTGTTGGTCGTCCTGATTTGTTAAAGTCAATAGAGTTCCCTTATGTTTCCTATTTTCGTTTGAAATAGTATTTTGAGTTTTTGGGGTTGCTGTGACCTCTTTTCTCATGTACTATCTTGTAAATATTTCTTTTATTTAATACAATTTTTTGACTTATCAAAAAAAAAATCATCTTTAACATAAAAAGTTTGAAAAATGTATTGCAATTATAATTAATCTGTTCTAAGACAATACGTCCAGTAAAAATTGCATTTCTATGTACGTTGATTCAAGAAAATATGAAGGAAGTCAAATTTCACAATAGAAGAAGGATGAAAGACCATGCAGAACTAATCCAAATCCTAACAAATTTCATCTATCTTGAATCAAATAGAAAGACAAAGCCAACACAAAAAGAAAGAGTTCATAAAAATGTTG
>NW_020651355.1:0-675 GCF_003573695.1 Papaver somniferum | reverse complement strand
ATGTAAAGGGAATATTTGATTCTATAGATTTTGTGCACACGTACCGTGAAGCCAATTTCGCTGCTGACAAAATGGCGAAGACTGGTTGCTTCTTAGATAATGGAGTGAGACTCACTTTTGTTGGTCGTCCTGATTTGTTAAAGTCAATAGAGTTCCCTTATGTTTCCTATTTTCGTTTGAAATAGTATTTTGAGTTTTTGGGGTTGCTGTGACCTCTTTTCTCATGTACTATCTTGTAAATATTTCTTTTATTTAATACAATTTTTTGACTTATCAAAAAAAATCATCTTTAACATAAAAAGTTTGAAAAATGTATTGTAATTATAATTAATCTGTTCTAAGACAATACGTCCAGTAAAAATTGCATTTCTATGTACGTTGATTCAAGAAAATATGAAGGAAGTCAAATTTCACAATAGAAGAAGGATGAAAGACCATGCAGAACTAATCCAAATCCTAACAAATTTCATCTATCTTGAATCAAATAGAAAAACAAAGCCAACACAAAAATAAAGAGTTCATAAAAATGTTGAATTTTATATACGTTAACTCAAAAAAGTCTACACATTTCGTTATAAGTCGGAAATTGATTTCTGAGACTAAATTGTAAACTAGACAAACTCATCTTTAACAGAAAAAGTTTGAAAAATGTATTGTAATTACAATTAATATGTT
>NW_020651354.1:0-363 GCF_003573695.1 Papaver somniferum | reverse complement strand
TTAGAAAGCTTACAGATCATAGAACAATATCACATATAAAAATCCACAAAATATTTCGGTTCATTTTAATGGAAACAAAGCGTGAACCGCTACCTACGCTTTTCGGCAAAAATTGGTTTTTGCTTTTCAGACCTTAAATTCAGGTCAGAACTGGACGAATGATGGCTCAAATTAAAAGCTTACAGATCATAGAACAATATCACATATAAAAATCCACAAAATATTTCGGTTCATTTTAACTGAAACAAAGCGTGAACCGCTACCTACGTTTTTCGAAAAAAATTGGTTTTTGCTTTTCAGACCTTAAATTCAGGTCAGAACTTGACAAATGATGGCTCGTTAGAAAGCTTACAGATCATAGAA
>NW_020651353.1:0-435 GCF_003573695.1 Papaver somniferum | reverse complement strand
TCGGTTCATTTTAACGGAAACAAAGCATGAACCGCTACCTACGCTTTTCGGCAAAAATTGGTTTTTGCTTTTCAGACCTTAAATTCAGGTCAGAACTTGACAAATGATGGCTCGTTAGAAAGCTTACAGATCATAGAACAATATCACATATAAAAATCCACAAAATATTTCGGTTCATTTTAACGGAAACAAAGCGTGAACCGCTACCTACACTTTTCGGCAAATATTGGTTTTTGCTTTTCAGACCTTGAATTCAGGTCAAAGATGGACCAATGATGGCTCATTAGAAAGCTTACATATCGTAGAACAATATTACATCTAAAAATCCACAAAATATTTTGGTTCATTTTAACGGAAACAAAGCGTGAACCACTACCTACGCTTTTCGGCAAAAATTGGTTTTTGCTTTTCAGACCTTAAATTCAGGTCAGAACT
>NW_020651352.1:0-259 GCF_003573695.1 Papaver somniferum | reverse complement strand
ATTTTAACGGAAACAAAGCGTGAACCGCTACCTACGCTTTTCGGCAAATATTAGTTTTTGCTTTTCAGACCTTAAATTCAGGTCAGAGCTGGACGAATGATGGCTCATTAGAAAGCTTACAGATCATAGAACATTATCACATATAAAAATCCACAAAATATTTCGGTTCATTTTAACGGAAACAAAGCCTGAACCGCTACCTACGCTTTTCGGCAAAAATTGGTTTTTGCTTTTCAGACCTTAAATTCAGGTCAGAACT
>NW_020651351.1:0-1170 GCF_003573695.1 Papaver somniferum | reverse complement strand
GTTTACTGGGTTTGTGAAAATCGTTCCCAAATGTGTACGTGTATGTTGGTTCAACATAGTAACCCAAAAGGTTAACCATATGAGCATTTCATATTAACCTTGTTCTTCTTCACCATAACTAGTTCAATTGATTCAAATGAACTAGTTAGAGAGTTTTTCAATTGCTATGAGATCTTATGTAACTATACAAGATACAATTGAAACAAAGATGATTCGATCCGATTGAATCGTCTCATGAACTTTATAGCCACGGTTTGCATACTGCATTCCTTAGTAATTTAAGTTTCATGTTCAGAGAACATCTTTAGATCGTAACCCACTCAAGTACGCAAGCAAGTTCGCGGACTTAAGGCAACCGATAGAGTTTTCCAAACTCAGCAGAAAATCTCGGCAAGGAGACTTCCGCCAGTTCGCGGACTAGGTTCGCGGACTAAACACACAAACGAGTTTTTTGAAAATTCCAGCAGAAATTCTCGGCAAGAGAACTTCCGTCAGTTCGCGGACTTGGCAAATCCAATTCCTCCGGTTTCTCTCAATCAACAAATTTCCCAAACTTCGGATTAAGGAATGAGACTTATGCACATACGTGTTACCACACAATGCTTATATCCATCATTGGTTATATTGACCTAAACTCTCATTCCAACCATTGAAACATTCTTAGAGGACGTTATATAGTTCTTACACTATATCTCGTCAAAGCGATTTTCAAAGTGATTGAAACAATATGAATTTCGTCATTAGGTGAAGATAAACCCGATCAAAGAAAAACGCTTTACCAACACCTGATTTCTAGATATAGATAGACGAGATATTCTCGTCTCGAAATATCAAATGTGTGTGATCCAGTCTATATAACATACGACTTTTGTCTCATAAGAAGTAGGAGATAGAAGAGATAGACTTTTGAGTGATAGATAATTTCAAGTCTCCACATACCTTTTTGTTGATGAAGTTCCACGGTTCCTTGATTAGATCTTCGTCGTTATATGATGAATCGCCATGAAGTCCTTGAGCTCAACTACACTTCTATCCTAGTCCGAGACTTAGCTATGTGGACTAGAAATTAAGAGTCCTAGTTTTGATCACTAACATTGACAAACATGCTTGAGATAGAAAAGCATGCGAGGTCGACCGAGCTATGCTCTAGGAAATACGATAATACATGCA
>NW_020651350.1:0-1028 GCF_003573695.1 Papaver somniferum | reverse complement strand
GCTAATATTTCTCAACCGTTAGATCGAAAACTTAGATTGTTACACACAATTCAAATGCACGCTTCTAGGTTTGCATGTTAACCGTACCCAAACATATGCACTTGTTGGTTCAACAATAGTTAACCAAAAGGTTATCCATATGAGCATTTCATATCAACCATGTTCTTCTTCACCATAACTAGTTCACATGACTCAAATGAATTAGTTAGAGAGTTGTTCAATTGCAAAGAAATCTTCTGTAACTACACAAGATACAATTGAAGCAAAGATGATTTGATTCACTTGAATCGGTTCATCAACTTATATAGCCATGGTTTGCAAACTGCATTCCTTAGTATTTTTAAGTTTAAGTTCAGAAATCATCTTCAAATATATAACCTTTTTAAGTTCGCAGACTTGGTTCGCGGACTTAAGTTACTGGGAAGAGTTTACAAACTCCAGCAGGAATTCTCGGGATGAGAACTTCGCCGGTTCGTGGACTTAGCTTCACGCACTAGTTTGTCAACTCAATCCGCGGATTGGGTTCGCGGATTGAGTAGAATTCAAAATCTCAACAAGTAGTCTTAAGATATAAAGGATATCAGAGAGGAAAAAGGAATGTAGGGTTCGCAATCTTTAAACAGGTTCGTGGACGTCCAACTCTAAACCCTATAAAGAGTAGAATTGTCGATAATAACCCTTCCTTTTATTTGATTGACAGGAAAGAACAATCCTAAAAAAAACATTTCCTAAAGCCTGTGCGTTCACAACCTTGTCTCTTTTGATCAGGCACATGAGACAAGATTTCTCAAACAACACAATTAATTTGTGCTGTGGTGAACAACAATTTTTCCACCATTTTCCTCTTGAGAGGAATCCTCTGACCTCTGTCTATCAAAACGATTTAACCATGCTTTATTCTCTAATGGTCTTGTTTTGTCTTTGGAAACTAACTTCTTAGACGAAGATAAAATCCTACATACCTCAGCGGTCTTCTGAGAAAGTTTAAGCTTCCTTGCTAATTGATTTTCTCTTCGTTGAAGTTTGTT
>NW_020651349.1:0-702 GCF_003573695.1 Papaver somniferum | reverse complement strand
TTGATAGACACATTTTTGTGTCTAATTTGTCTCGATTCTATATATTGATAGTGCTCATTTTTGTACTTATTATGGTATTTTATGTGTGTGTAGGTATTTTTGGCCAATAAACATTTTTGGAAAAATCAGCTCGAAAAGTTGCACGAGACACCCCGGAGGACACTTGCTATTCGGGCCCTTCAAACGAATAAGGGGCGACCAATTACTAAGGGGCATCCATTTTAGGGCAGTTGCTAAAGGGAGGCCAGCACAGGATAGGGGGAGGTCACTTTCTTCTCAAAATTCGAATATTTTTTGGCGGAAAAATAGCCAGTGAGCAACCAAATTTTCGTTTGGATTTCAAAGATGTTTGAGTGAGATTCAATCGCTGAATTTTGTTGGGCTAGACGTGATTCAACTAAACAAGCCTGGTATGTGCGCTGGAATCAATCGAATTGGGCTGGATAATCCAAAATAAGGAAACAGAGTTTGAGTTTTTCACGGGTCTCTGTTTGGGTTGATTTTTGGTAATTCAGGGAGACTAAACGCGTGAAATTGTTTCCTAAGGTAGTATTCTATCTAAGGAAGAGTTTAAGACAATCGGGAAAGCTCAGAATTGGCTAGGGAAGTCGGCAGAAGAGATTATTGCCGTGACTTGCACGTAAAGAAAAAGCGAGAATTAATCGTTATCACTAGTGGAAAATGAGTGTTTTGTAAACCCAC
>NW_020651348.1:0-818 GCF_003573695.1 Papaver somniferum | reverse complement strand
GAGATATCAATCTCAATCCAATCAATATGATTGTACTCGTACGATAGATGCAATATCAAATCACACAACTACGATAAAGTAATATCGGTATGGCTTCACAATCCTAATGAAGTCTTTAAGTCGTTAACCTGGTTTTAGAAGAAGAAAACCAAAGGTTAAAGGAGAACCGACACTAGCACGCAAACTAGTATCACACGTAAGGTGTGGGGATTAGTTTTGCATTGATGCTAGATGTCCTCTTATATAGTCATTCATATCAGCGTTTCCCATTTAGTTACCTTGGTAACAAAGCAATCAATATCCACTGTTAGATGAAATCTTGATTTAGATTCAAGCTAATATTTCTCAACCGTTAGATCGAAAACTTAGATTGTTACACACAATTCAAATGCACGCTTCTAGGTTTGCATGTTAACCGTACCCAAACATATGCACTTGTTGGTTCAACAATAGTTAACCAAAAGGTTATCCATATGAGCATTTCATATCAACCATGTTCTTCTTCACCATAACTAGTTCACATGACTCAAATGAATTAGTTAGAGAGTTTTTCAATTGCAAAGAAATCTTCTGTAACTACACAAGATACAATTGAAGCAAAGATGATTTGATTCACTTGAATCGGTTCATCAACTTATATAGCCATGGTTTGCAAACTGCATTCCTTAGTCTTTTTAAGTTTAAGTTCAGAAATCATCTTCAAATATATAACCTTTTTAAGTTCGCAGACTTGGTTCGCGGACTTAAGTTACTGGGAAGAGTTTACAAACTCCAGCAGGAATTCTCGGGATGAGAACTTCGCCGGTTCGTGGACTTAG
>NW_020651347.1:0-563 GCF_003573695.1 Papaver somniferum | reverse complement strand
TAGGTTCCTAACCGAACTCACTGAACTGAAGAACACGAAGAACAGTTCGGTTCTATGTGATTCAGAACTTAGTTACCGAACTGTAGAGTTCGGTTGTTTCGCAAAGAAATTGTAAAATTTCCATGTAACCGAACTGTAGGGTTAGAAAAAATAGGAAGCAATTTTGAGGATGTAACCGAACCTTACCACTTTTCCCATTAGTTTTATTAGTCTTATAACCGAACTCTGACCTATGAGTTCGGTTCGATCGCAAAGAAATTGTAAAATTTCCATGTAACCGAACTGTAGGATTAAAAAAAATAGAAAGCAATTTTGAGGATGTAAACGAACCTTACCACTTTTCCATTGGTTTTATTAGTCTTAAAACCAAACTCTGGCCTATAAGTTCGGTTCGATCGCAAAGAAATTGTAAAATTTCCATGTAACCGAACTGTAGGGTTAAAAAAAATAGAAAGCAATTTTGAGGATGTAACCGAACCTTACCACTTTTCCCATTGGTTTTATTAGTCTTAAAACCGAACTCTGACCTATGAGTTCGGTTCGATCGCAAAGAAATTGTAAAA
>NW_020651346.1:0-1540 GCF_003573695.1 Papaver somniferum | reverse complement strand
CATAACCCTGTAAAGAACCCATCCACTCTTATCTTCGTTGTAATTAAATGCAAGCTTGAATGGACAATTAATCTTCTTTGAGAAAGTTTTGTTCTTCGTATTTGTCTTTCCTTTATAAACATAACCCTTCCTCTTGTGGCTTTTATCAGGATCACCGCTTCTCTCACAAACCATTTCAAACCGAGTTTTTCTTTCTCTCCCATTCAATAATAATACGCACATGTCTTTTTGTGCATGTTGTCTAGCCCAACTCTTTGCATCTTCCGTATTTGGGAATACCAAGTCATTCATATAGTGATGGGATGTGTCATCGTACAAAATACCAACTGGGGAAGGTTGGTTTTCCATTGGTTCTATTGGATCACATGGAACCTACAAGTAATAGCACAACGTCAATACCATAAAAAAATTCCTTACAAGTTCGGTAATGTAAACTTTTTATCGACCCTACCGAACACAAAGTTCGGTAGTGTAGTTTTACAGAAATAAATTGGGTTCTTACCGAACTCGATCTTTAGATTTTCTATGTACAAGTTCGGCAATAAAACTGAAAAACTTGACTAAACCGAACTCAGAGGTTCGGTTAGAAACGCTGTATTTATATTTTTATGCGACCTTACCGAACAGAAAGTTCGGTATCAAAAGTGTTGATATCTACTCAACCGAACAACACATTGTAACCGAACTCTAAAAAACCACCATTAACATGTAGTTCGGTTACCTGCGTCTGCTCAATTTAGTAACCGAACTACACATTAAGAACGGTTCGGTTACCTCGCAAGCTAAATTTGGTAACCGAACTAGGTTGACCTCACCAAATTTTTTCCACAAATTTTGAGTTTGGCCAAATTTTTGCACAATTCAAGCTACATTAACTAAATATGAGGCATACCTGAGTACCCATAGCTTCATCTTCAGGTTGTGGCTGATGAAATCCATCATTTGTTTGGTTAGCTTGAGATTGGAGAAAAAAGTTTTCATCATCTAACAAATAACTCATATTTGGATCATTAGAAGTATTGACAAATACACAATGAGGTGAAGGGGGTTCTGATTCTGATTCTGAAGTATCATCACATGAATCACTCAAATCATAATTACTAAACTCAAAAAAGAGATTTTTGGGTTCACCCATCTTCTTCTTCATATTTCCTTCTTCTTCTTCTTATCTCTCAATAATAATGTTATAACAAAATAATCCTACTAATATAACTCACTAATCACTAATTAATCAGTTACTAATCATAACACTAACACTAATTAATCATCACACTAACTAAATTAATCATTAAGGATAAAGTAGATATTTAAAAAAAATCAGATAAGGGGTGATTGGAAATTACTACCAATAACCACCCCAAAAATTTGAGAGTAGTTCCCCCCATTTTTTGAGTAGTCCCCAAAAAATCGTTCTTTCAAATGGACTTCGTTTGTGTTTTATTTTGTGGGCTCCAAAGCCAATTTTGATACTTTTGTCTACCTTAAAATTTAAATGATTATTTTTTATTTTATTATATATATATATATATATATATTTATA
>NW_020651345.1:0-1319 GCF_003573695.1 Papaver somniferum | reverse complement strand
TCACCTTGGGTTTTTATGACTAGTTTTGTATTGAAAAAGAAAACCCTTTTGCTTTTTCCATTTTTTTTATGACATCGTCAGAGATAACCGATGAATATCATGCCGGTGGTATATAGTTTCCATTATGTATTTGTTGAATACTACGCCGAAAGTTGATGGCGTTCTTCATCTAAAGAAATCAACATGGTATTTATTACATGAACAAATACCCATCATATATAATCGGTATTGACAAAAATGACCGTGTAGACTACTGCCTTAAAATTTGGACATGATCGGCACGATCAATTGTGATTTCCGGGAAAGAAATACTAAAGTCGGCATGGTATTCATCTATTTCCATGCCGACTATCTAGAATCAACATGGTATTTTTCATTCTATCATGTTGATTCTGAGACAAAAACTTAAAAGAAAAACATTTAAAAAAGAATAAGATCGTATAAAATTTTAAATTTGAAAATAAATAAATTAAAAGTAAAAGGACATTTAGCCAATATAAAAAAAATGCGTAAAAGGTTCTTCGTTTTACTTTCAAATATATTAATTTTGATTAATTATTTATCATCAAATATAAAGTAATAGTTCCTAGCTAGAAAATGAAATCATGGGTTGTAACTATTCCATACAAAATGAGGTTCCAAAATGGATGTATAAATCATTATTTATCATCAAATAAGAACATGGAATAACAGTTTGTAACTATTCAATATAACCTTGAGGTCCCAAAGTTGATTCCTTCATTTTCCGTCAAGTCTTTTTATATAATAATTAAAATTTTCGCTTCAAGAGTTTACTGATTTAGGTTAACTTGGCCAACACATTGTCTAAAGAAAAACGAGTCCAAATAAATTATAAATTATAAATTATAAAAACATTGCATATATCTATTTCAATTTTCCTAAAACAAATAAATTATAAATCATAAAAAACTCAGCTTGGAAGATAGAAAATGTAATTTATCGTTATGTTCATAAAGATATGAATTTAAAAATGACTGCATCTTTAACAAAGATTATTCTTTTATTCCTTTAATATATTTTCATAAAGAAAACGGTAAAGGATGAAAGATAAAAGACTAAAACCGGTAACATAAATACTTAATGGAATCATCTTGGTTTACTTTAATTAGTCTACACCCGCCGATAACATAAGGCAACATAACGTGCATAGAAGAAATTTTCTTGTCTTCTCAATTGAAAATTTAACTTGAAGTAGATAGCTATCATTTATTTTCCTAACTCCCGTATATGGGAACCTGGGCGGAACTACATGGCGACCTGGGATGGCTTAAGCCAGTCCAAAGTCCAGAAAAAGCTTA
>NW_020651344.1:0-578 GCF_003573695.1 Papaver somniferum | reverse complement strand
CATGACAAAAGGAAATAATAGTGGACTGGTCACTCTCAGGTATACATCTCCTAATAATCTGGTCTGGACGATACTTAAACAAATAAGGATCATCCCAAAAGAAGTGCTTAACCTCAGCTAAAAATCTAGAACGATCTTGTTTACCCGAATGTTGGGGAATTCGACCAGTAACAAGATAGTTCACTATATTCGCATACCAAGGTAATTGGGTAACAAAGAACAATTGTTCATCAGGAAAGCTATCCCTTATAGGAAGGGAATCATCTGGGGAACTAACAACTAGCCTAGACAAGTGATCTGCTACAACATTTTCGGCACCCTTTTTGTCTCTAATGTCTGGAGAAAACTCTTGTAATAACAGAATCCACCTAATCAATCTAGGTTTAGTATCCTTCTTAGACAAAAGATATTTTAAAGCAGCATGATCAGTATATATGATGATCTTAGAACCTAAGAGATAGGGTCTAAACTTGTCTAAGGCAAACACAATGGCTAATAGTTCCTTCTCGGTAGTGGTATAGTTCAACTGGGCATCATTCAGAGTTTTGCTAGCATAGTAAATCACATGAAGTAACTTA
>NW_020651343.1:0-480 GCF_003573695.1 Papaver somniferum | reverse complement strand
AACTACGATAAAATTAGTATCGGTCTGGCTTCACAATCCCAATAAAGTCTTTAAGTCGTTAACCTGGTTTTAGAAAAAGAAAACCAAAGGTTAAAGGATAATCAACTCTAGCACGCAAACTAGTATCACACGTAAGGTGTGGGGATTAGTTTTGCAGAGTTGCTAGATGTCCCCTTATATAGCCTTTCAAATCATGGTTTTACCTTAGTTACAAAGCAATCAATATCCACTGTTAGATGAAAACCTGATTTAGATTCAAGATAATATTTCTCAACCGTTAGATCGAAAACTTAGCTTGTTATACACAAATGACTGTACGCTTCTAGTTTTGTTAACCGCACCCAAACGTGTACATTGTTGGTTCAACAATAGTTTACCAAAAGGTTAACCATATGAGCCCCATACGAAGCATGTTCGTGTTCACCTTAACTAGTTTAAATGACTCAAATGAACTAGTTAAGAGAGTTGTTCAATTGCAAG
>NW_020651342.1:0-3226 GCF_003573695.1 Papaver somniferum | reverse complement strand
AAATAATTCACTGAATTTAATTAAGAAAGATGAGGATCACGTACAAGGTTTGTCTAATCCTTTGCTTAATTCTATATCTATTGATCCTTTCCATCCAATTGAAGTAGATTCTAAAAGAGTTGTTAATCCAACTTTTAAGCAAATACCTCACTTAGGACTGGAGTTATGTGCTTCCAAATTTTTAACGAATTATTTTGCTTCTAAGTATCCACCACTTTATGTGTTTGATTCGAGTATTGTGCAGCTTCACCAAGCTGAGGAACCTTTTGAAGTTCCCGAATTCTATGTTCTTTATCCACTTTCGAGTGTAGAAAGGAGTAAGTGTGAGGGAAACTTCAATAAAGTGATAGCTTCAATATTTATATTTTGTGCTAATGTTTTTTTGAAGGTATTATTTGAATTGCAGATTGTTATTTGGAGGGATTACCAAATTTTCAGATTATTGGTGTACGAACGATAACAATAACGTCGGGCATTGACGACGTTGAACCAAGCGCTTAATGGGAGGTAACCCATCGGTTTTGTATCTTTATCCATTTTATTTTTAGTTTTCTTCGTTTTTCATATCATATCTTGCATTCCCATCTTAGATTTTACAAAGTCTCATATCTATAATGAAAGTTTTGACGAATTCTCGTCAGAAAATTCTGACTGCGCACTTGTTACGAAAATAGCTCTCGAGACTTCATACGGAGTTATATTTGAGTGATTGACCCCAAATTTTAAATAGGACAGACATACCTTTCTTTTACAAAAAGAAAATCCTAATTTGGAGTCTGTTAAGTTGGATAGATTGGTCTGGACATTTGAGTTTTGGTATTTTTCCAGAACTTTTTCAGATTGCATGTCAGTTAGTCCGGAAGCCATAAAAGTCATACCGTTTATCGAAACACTGTTCCCTTTTGAAATCTTATATAAAATACGTAGGCGAACAACTTTTGTTTAGTATTTTTTTCCTAGTTCCCTACCCATTTGTACCGTTTTTGAGTTTTTCAGGGTTGTTATGTCAGAAATCAGAATTTTCGGTTTTGAACATCGAGGACAATGTTGAGCTTAAGTGTGGGGGAGTAGTTAAGAATGTTTGGTTTGCATACAAAATAAACAAATAATACTCTTTGATTTCTTGCATTCTTGAGACTTCATCTTTTGGAGTTAATTTTGAGCTATTTAGGATGACACTCTACACCTTTTTTAAGGTTGAAACAGTTCTTACGGCTATAGATTGAGTCCCATTTTGTCATTCTAAAATCCTTAAATATATACGTTCATAATTGAATGTGAAACTAAGCTATGGGAGTCGTTTGAAAGATTCATCCTTGCAATTAATCATTACTGAATCACTTTCTTTTTATTTTTGCAGTTATATGTTTCTCTAAAGTGATTTGGTGGGATCCTGATACTGCCGTGGATGTTGTAGAAAGGTAATCATTGGTTGAGTTTATTTAAAAGCCCCGTAGACGATTGTCTAACACTCATAAAGAGTGAGCCGGAAAAAAAAGAAAAAAAGAAGAAAAGAAAAGAAAAGAAAAAGAAAAAGAAAAAGAAAAATAAAAAAAAAGAAAATAAATAAGGCTCCTCTTCATTTATCGACACAAATAAATGATAGGTCCGGAATTGCAGATTAATCATAGTCGATAAAAACAAAAACCATATCATCATTATATAGCAAGTCAAAAAAGACTGTTGATGAGGTTCTTGACACTTGGATAGCACTTGGATTACACCTTAACTGATCTACTACTTGGTGGTTCGTTGAATAGAATCTGGTAGGCGAGAACTTCCGTATCCAGTGATAAAATGAGTTTTGGGGGTAACACTGATCTAGCTGTTATTCCACGGTTGGTGATGAATGGTTCTTATGAAAGATAGATAAGTATATTAATCCAGTTATCGCTTGGTAACGGCGAAGGACTCCTTAATCATCTTTCTTTTCTTATTGTCTTTTTAATTATATCTTAAAACCAAAACCCCCTTTTGTTATTTACTTTATTCTGCTATTTCAAGTAACCTATCAATTACACAGCTCTCTGTGGGAACGATCTCTTACTACCGCTATATTACCAGTTAATTAGTGGGAAATATATTTATCAATTTGTTGAGCCTACGATAGCCCATACAAATTTTGGCGCCGCTGCCGGGGAGCAGTCGTTAATTGATTTGTTATTTGTTTAGCTTATTTTTATCTTTTAGGTTTTTGTTTTGATATTCTCTTTTGTTCTTGTGAGTCGTCATGTTTCCTTACGGAAATAACATGTACGGAGCACAAGATTACAAATACAACAGTGGTAATCAATATGGTTTTCAATCTCATTCATATGACAACTACCAACAATCCTATGGGTATAATCAAAACCAATATTTTGGCTATGATTAATATCAAGGAACCTTACGGATATTGTCATACATGTCAACCTCCTTATGGTGGGTATGTAAGTGAAATACCACAAGGATGGGAGGATAGTTGTGCTTCTAATCGTTTATCTTATGAAAGTGAACAGAAGCTTGATTGGTTGATTCTTCAGTTAAAGGCCAAATTGTCCACGCCAGAACCCCTTAATGAACAACTAAGTGTGGAGAATAACACATCAACTGGATCTTACTACAATATATCTAAACAAACTCCTGATCGTTTTTATGATCGTTCACCTATTCAAAAGGAGGAGACTTGGTCCAGAAATCTTGTGGTGAGTAAAAATGTAGGTTTCGAAGAACGTCTTGACCAAATGATCCAAGAGATGACGCAACATCAACAAGGGTTGGACCAATACATTCAAAATTTTGGATGAGCGCAACAAAAATATGGAAGAATCACGCCAAGAATTTCAAAGGAATATGGAAAAGATAAAGATACAAACTGCTCAACTCATTGAGAATAGGAATGAGGAAGAAGTTAAGCCTCAAAACCAAACCAATTCTGAAATTTCTGAGGACGACAACAAATGTTTTGAAGATGAGCAACCTTTGGAAATTCCACATAACAGTGATGAAGTTATTATTCCAACTCCGGATCTTTATAATGATCATTCGCCTATTCAAAAGGAGGAGCCTTGGTATGACCGAACCATTGTTATGAACGGTGTGACATACTCAAATACATATCAACGTTACAATGAACATCCATATTACAATGTTTTTAGGCCGGTTGACTTGCAAGAAGTAGACCCGATTTTCTCTTTGTCGGAGACTCATACGGAAGACCCTAGTACTTGCACCAATGAACTAGAAT
>NW_020651341.1:0-1659 GCF_003573695.1 Papaver somniferum | reverse complement strand
AGTTTCATCGTGCAGAGAAGTTTTGATCCTACCCTCTTTCCGTCATGTCGAGCAATAGCATTTCTTCTCAAGATGATCTTCGGTCGAAGCGTGAAATATCAACGTCTATCTCAGTAAGTTGTACACTTCTTCTTCTTCCCCTTTCTTGTCTTTGTTCGATTGAGATTGTTGATCACAAGAGAATGATTTGTCGTAGGACTGTAAGAAGAATGCTACTCCTCATAATGCAAGGCCTAAGCGGACTGTTAGAGCTCCTGCCCGGTATGGATCGGCTCGTGTTGAAGCTGGATCGTCTGTAAGTAAACCTATGACTCTTGAGATTATACCGAGTCTCGGGATTAACAGTCCTTCGTTTCATCGTAGGCGGATGTCCGTGTCGTCGTCGATGCTAGACGAAGAAAGAGTGGAAAGTCTGTGACCGTAGTTGAGGTTGAGGAAAGCAGTAACCAGGCATGTGAAGATTTTGTAGGATCCGTGGAGACCGGAGACAGTGTCCATGCTCGTGAAGACCCAGCCGCTGTATTTTTATTCGAAGCCCCATTGATTAATACCTTCTCAGACAATGAAATGGTCGGCGGATTCGTGGTTCCCAAATGTCATGCATCTCTGTACACCAAGATCTGGAAGAAGTATGTCACATTGCCACCACAGAAGTGTGGAAAGGTTTTATTCCAACCCTTTTAACCACGGTAGAGGGGTTATTGCCGATCATCGAGGAAATGAATCAGATGCACTTGCGAGACGTCAAAAACCATGAACTGCACCAATGGGATGAAATGATCTCGAATTGTGAGATATTGCGATTCAATGTAAGCTGGCTCTGTCGTCGTCTTGAGATAATCAAGGTTCATAAGGCAGCAGAGGCTGCTGATGCAATTTCCATGAATGTAGATTTACTGGATGAGGAGAGGATACTGTCTCTGGAGTCAGCAAGGGTTGAGAAAGCGGTCGAAGACTTGAAGGCAAAGACCAAGATTTTTCAGAACAAACTTGACGAGGCTTCTTACAGGGATTATCCGTTGCTGGATGGTTTGCTCTGAGTGAGCATTTGTGGTTGTTGTTCTTTGAGTAAATCTGAGTTTCTAGTTAGGTGAAACAGTTGATCATGGTATGAACGAATTTTGCTCATTTATGAAATGTTTTAATGAACAAAGGAGCATTCGCCTGCTCTTTGGAGGAATGAAATTACATTTTTGAAAATGCTTGAAATGATGAAGAGGTAGTTTGTTTCATGGATCAGGCATAATAAGCTTTGAGCCATTTGTCATTGATGATGTTTCCTTCCTTTCCTCCATTGATTGCTAAAATTTTGTAGTATCCGCTAGACACTGTTTTGGTAAAAACATATGGCCCTTCCCATTTAGGAGAGAACTTAGGAGCGGACATGTCTTGTTGAATGTGCTTTGCCGTATTTAATACCAAATCTCCTACTTGAAATGTTCGAGGTCTTACCATTTTGTTGTAGGCTCTGGAAATCCTCTGTTTGTAAGCTTCCACATATTTTTCCACCTTGGTTCTTCTTGATTCCAGCATATCTAGCTCAGCGATTCTTGATCTGGAGATTTCGGCCTCATCCCATTGTACACCACTGGATGTTGCAATCCTGGCTGAGGGAACTTTGATTTCTGCTGGAAGTATGGCGTCGGCTCCATAGACAAG
>NW_020651340.1:0-642 GCF_003573695.1 Papaver somniferum | reverse complement strand
TGAAAATTTTCAACAAAGTTGTTAGCTAAAAGTTGTTTGTGCCTAGCGTCTCTGCGGCTGGATCGACTTCGCCTTGACGTGCTCCTGCTTTTCCTTGATCTTGAACTCGCACGTGTTGCTCGTGATGTGGTTCTTGACCTCTGCTTTTGTAACCTAATATTCTCTTCTCTCAGCTCATCATTCTGGCGCGTTAAGTTCGCGGGTGCTTCTTCTTCTCTCCTCCTTTATGCGACTAGACTTTGTCGGAGCTCCTCGATTGTCATGTTCTCTTCATTTTATTTTATCAGTCCTTCATCTCCAGTCATGTGTTCATTTTCATCCACCGTGTCTGAATCTGTGGTATATACACTGACCTCATCGTAGTTGCGAGCGTCATTTCTCTCCTGAACATGTTGGATTTGAGCATGAACTTGTTGTTCTCGATTGTTCCTTTCTCCCATTGATGGTTCAGCGGTCTCACTTCTTCTTCGTCCTGCGATTCTCTTACTTATCCTAGTTTCTATCAGATGTTCTGATGTGGATGCTTGTCTCACCATCTGTTTTTTCTTGTAACAATAAAGGAAAAATTACTCTTTAAAGAACTGAAAACTTAACCAATGAAGATTGCTTTTCTGAGATTGAAACTTTTGGTTGAATTTTTTA
>NW_020651339.1:0-882 GCF_003573695.1 Papaver somniferum | reverse complement strand
AAAGAGGGCACTTTAATTTTTGAAAGATAGCAGTACATCCATGATCCACCCCACTTCCCTATTATTATACGCAAATTGTGATTGATACCCTTTCAAGGGTACCTGCAAAACAAACAACAAATATGGATCAAGGTTATATCACACAATTGTACTTCTCTATCGTATCACTACCACTGTCGAGCCTTTGCAGATTATTGTCACTATCGTACGAGACACCTCCTCCTTCGAATCATTATTCACAAGTGTGGTGGGGACAGAATTTCCAGTTCGCTCCGAGGATTCGCATACCACCATTGCAAAATCTCTGCCATCAAAATCTCAGTCTCTAATTTCGCTGTTTTTGATCCAGAATGGTTTAGTAGAGAGTTGTAACTAACTTGTAATCCTCGTTCATGTAATCATAACAAAAATATGCTAGCTGGTAGCAGACTTGTAATTGTGAGTAAGGTGAATCGGGTATCCTTTTATACTCTTTAGTGGCTGGATTCCAAAGACTAAAGAATTCTGTACCGGTGCTGCAGGCAGACCAAACAGTTGCAAGAACCAACCATACCAACTAACTTTAAAGATTTAAATGGGTGATGCTCCCTTACAAGAGCGTTATCATAAAATTTACTTGTAGAAAATAACAAATCTTTTGTTATATTGTACATATGAACTGCCTGAATTTTCTCTATCATAAACACTAAGCATGAACCTAGAGTACTTGTTGATTTTGAGTGTATAATGAAGATGTAACTTAACGAAATCGGGGTTGGAAATTATGGAAAACCATGTCTTAGAAACACACTTACATTGGTAATGGTATGTCTTTCAAGCTAAACAATTCTTTTTTAATGTAAAGAATCAACTTCATTTTGAAGCCGTTTCCAGAGAGTAAAA
>NW_020651338.1:0-1020 GCF_003573695.1 Papaver somniferum | reverse complement strand
ATGAGAGAGGAAGGAGAAACGGATTATGTTGCAGTTTATATAAACTTTCATATGCTGGAGCATTCCGACAGGGGGAGATATTTAGTTTACCATGTGGAATAATACTGCATTAGGGGCTTGGTATGGTATTAATTTTAATCTGTACAAGAAAGGTGTGTTTTGTGAAATTATTAAGATTTTAGACAACCAAAAGATTGAAAATTGGATTTAGATGTCAACTTCAATACTGTAAATTTGTATACTGTAAATTTGTATTTAGCTGCACGATTTAAGTTCTTGGTTATGACCCAATAACAACTGATAATAATGAAAGGTAGCCAACAAAATTAATAGTATTGCACTTTTCAATTTTATGAAACTTTTGAAATTTTCAGATCACCGGGTTGATCTTTTGAGCTTCTTCGAATTTAAAATTTTTGGGTTGATCTGGTAGAAACACATTTTCTAAGCAGTAATTATATTTCTCTAAATCCGATGTTGTTGCAGGAACAGACGAAGTCACGCCACACCACCAAATTAAAAATCCTAAGGGACGTGGCGAGGCGAAGCCGAGCCACACTTAATTAAAAATTCAACACCAAATCAAAAATACACGGCGGGGCGAGGCAAAGCCGAGCCATGCCCAATCAAAAATCCAAAGGGACGGGGCGAGGCGAAGCCACATCACACCCCGTAATATAGGGTTAAGAAAAAATATGCTCGGTGCGTAGCACGGGCACAAAATCTAGTACCTCTTATTTTTCCTTTATTTTTAAAAACACCCCTAAGGATATATTTTACGTGCACACTATTATTTTTCACAAAATTGGTTAAAAAGACCAAAATCGACAATTCCTGGGTGAAATGGACAGTTAGATTTTGATACTGTTTAAATGGACAAAAATGTAAAAATAGGCAGGATGTAACCAGTTTCATCGTGCCCATTTTCAAATATTTTTTCTTATTTTTAATTTACACAGGATGTATCCAGTTTCATCCTTGCTATTTTTAAAATTTAAGCTAGGATGAAACCAGTTTCAT
>NW_020651337.1:0-425 GCF_003573695.1 Papaver somniferum | reverse complement strand
TTTTTTTTTACTGTTAGTTTTATGATTCATGAGTTGTTCACAAAACGAGAAATCCCCTAGTTGCATGCATGCGTAGGATTTATGAAGGATTTTTAGAAAACGTATATTTATGCTCGTTTGTTCGTTAGTTGAAGGAACGAGCAAAAATCCCTAATATGAAAGCGATACATAAAATTTTGAATATACATGGTGTAGTTGCAATAGAAAAAGTTTTGTTTATTAGGTTTCATGAAAACCCAATTTTGTTTTCGAAATATGAACTTTGTAATTACTTTTAGAAACGTAGGTTTGTTCATAAAAGTAATAAACAATGATCCTTAGAGTTAAAGGAATTTTGAAAAGACCTGGAGTTCATGATAAAAATTTGTTTATGAACTTTCAAAATTTTGTTTGAAATATGTAGACTTTTACAAAAATAGAAAAGA
>NW_020651336.1:0-487 GCF_003573695.1 Papaver somniferum | reverse complement strand
TGTAATTACAATATATTTTTCAAAATTTTTCTGTTAAAGATGAATTTATCTAGTTTACAATTTAGTCTCAGAAATCAGCTTCCGACTTATAACGAAGTGTGTAGACTATTTTGAGTTAACGTATATAAAATTCAACATTTTTATGAACTCTTTCTTTTTATGTTGGCTTTGTCTTTCTATCTGATTCAATATAGATGAAATTTGTTAGGATTTGGATTAGTTGTGCATGATCTTTCATCTTTTTTCTATTGTGAAATTTGACTTCCTTGATATTTTCTTGAATCAACGTACATAGAAATGAAATTTTTGTTAGAGGTATTACCTTAGAACATATTAATTGTAATTACAATAAATTTTTCAGAATTTTTCTGTTAAAGATGAATTTATCTAGTTTACAATTTAGTCTCAGAAATCAGCTTCCGACTTATAACGAAGTGTGTAGACTATTTTGAGTTAACGTATATAAAATTCAACATTTTTATGAACT
>NW_020651335.1:0-409 GCF_003573695.1 Papaver somniferum | reverse complement strand
CGACTTATAAGGAAATGTGTAGACTTTTTTGAGTTAACGTATATAAAATTCAACATTTTTATGAACTCTTTCTTTTTGTGTTGGCTTTGTCTTTCTATTTGATTCAAGATAGATGATATTTGTTAGGGGTTGGATTAGTTCTGTATGGTCTTTCATCCTTCTTCTATTGTGAAATTTGACTTCCTTCATATTTTCTTGAATCGACGTACATAGAAATGCAATTTTTACTAGACGTATTGCGTTAGAACATATTAATTGTAACTATAATACATTTTTCGAACTTTTTCTGTTAAAGATGAGTTTATCTAGTTTACAATTGAGTCTCAGAAATCAATTTCCGACTTATAACGAAATGTGTAGACTTTTTTGAGTTAACGTATATAAAATTCAACATTTTTATGAACTCTTT
>NW_020651334.1:0-891 GCF_003573695.1 Papaver somniferum | reverse complement strand
TTTTTATGAACTCTTTCTTTTTGTGTTGGCTTTGTCTTTCTTTTTGATTCAAGATAGATGAAATTTGTTAGGATTTGGATTAGTTATGCATGGTCTTTCATCCTTCTTCTATTGTGAAATTTGACTTGCTTCATATTTTCTTGAATCAACAGACATAGAAATGCAATTTTTACTAGACGTATTGCCTTAAAACATATTAATTGTAATTACAATACGTTTTTCTAACTTTTTCTGTTAAAGATGAGTCTATCTAGTTTACAATTTAGTCTCGGAAATCAATTTCCGACTTATAACGAAATGTGTAGACTTTTTTGAGTTAACGTATATAAAATTCAACATTTTTATGAACTCTTTCTTTTTGTGTTGGATTTGTCTTTCTATTTGATTCAAGATAGATGAAATTTGTTAGGATTTGGATTAGTTCTGGATGGTCTTTCTTCCTTCTTCTATTGTGAAATTGGACTTGCTTCATATTTTCTTGAATCAACGTACATAGAAATGCAATTTTTACTAGACGTATTGCCTTAGAACATATTAATTATAATTACAATACATTTTTCAAACTTTTTTTGTTAAAGATGAGTTTATCTAGTTTACAATTTAGTCTCAAAAATAAATTTCCCGACTTATAACGAAATGTTTATACTTTTTTGAGTTAACGTATATAAAATTCAAAAATTTTATGAACTCTTTCTTTTTGTGTTGGCTTTGTCTTTCTATTTGATTCAAGATAGATGAAATTTGTTAGGATTTTGATTAGTTCTGCATGGTCTTTCATCCTTCTTCTATTGTGAAATCTGACTTCCTTCATATTTTCTTGAATCAACGTACATAGAAAGGCAATTTTTACTAGACGTATTGCCTTAGAACATATTAATTGTAATTACAATA
>NW_020651333.1:0-514 GCF_003573695.1 Papaver somniferum | reverse complement strand
TAGACGTATTGCCTTAGAACATATTAATTGTAATTACAATACATTTTTCAAAATTTTTCTGTTAAACATGAATTTATCTAGTTTACAATTTAGTCTCAGAAATCAACTTCCGACTTATAACGATGTGTGTAGACTATTTTGAGTTAACGTATATAAAATTCAACATATTTATGAACTCTTTATTTTAATATTGGCTTTGTCTTCCTATCTGATTCTAGATAGATGAAATTTGTTAGAATTTGGATTAGTTCTGCTTGGTCTTTCAACCTTCTTCTATTGTGAAATTTGACTTCCTTGATATTTTCTTGAATCAACGTACATAGTAATGAAATTTTTATTAGAGGTATTACCTTAGAACATATTAATTGTAATTACAATATATTTTTCAAACTTTTCTGTTAAAGATGAATTTATCTAGTTTATAATTTAGTCTCACAAATCAACTTCCGACTTATAACGAAGTGTGTAGAATTTTTTCAGTTAACATATATAAAATTTAACATTTTTATGAACT
>NW_020651332.1:0-902 GCF_003573695.1 Papaver somniferum | reverse complement strand
TGTTAAAGATGAGTTTATCTAGTTTAAGATTTAGTCTCAGAAATCAATTTCCGACTTGTAGACTTTTTTGAGTTAACGTATATAAAATTCAAAATTTTATGAACTCTTTCATTTGTGTTGGCTTTGTTTTTCTATTTGATTCATGATAGATGAAGTTTGTTAGGATTTGGATTAGTTATGCATTGTCTTTCATCCTTATTCTATTGTGAAATTTGACTTCCTTCATATTTTCTTGAATCAACGTATATAGAAATGCAATTTTTACTAGACATAATGCCTTAGAACATATTATTTGTGACTACAATACATTTTTCAAACTTTTTCTGTTAAAGATGAGTTTAAATAGTTTACAATTTAGTTTCAGAAATCAATTTCAGACTTATAACGAAGTGTGTAAACTTTTTTGAGTTAAGGTATATAAAATTCAACATTTTTATGAACTCTTTCTTTTTGTGTTGGCTTTGTTTTTCTATTTGATTCAAGATAGATGAAATTTGTTTGGATTTGGATTAGTTCTTATTGGTCTTTCATCCTTCTTCTATTGTGAAATTTTCCTTCCTTCATATTTTGTTGAATCAACGTACATAGAAATGCAATTTTTACTAGACTAAATGCTTTAGAACATATTATTTGTGATTACAATACATTTTTCTAACTTTTTCTGTTAAAGATGAGTTTATCTAGTTTACAATTTAGTTTCAGAAATCAATTTCAGACTTATAACGAAGGGTGTAGCCTTTTTTGAGTTAACGTATATAAAATTCATCATTTTTATGAACTCTTTCTTTTTCTGTTGGCTCTGTCTTTCTATTTAATTCAAGATAGATGAAATTTGTTAGGATTTGGATTAGTTCTTCTTGGTCTTTCATCCTTCTTCTATTGTGAAATTTGCCTTCCTTCAT
>NW_020651331.1:0-625 GCF_003573695.1 Papaver somniferum | reverse complement strand
GAACCTCGAACCCGATCATGTCGTTGTCCACGAACCTCGAACCCGATCATGTTACTGCTCCAAGTGCACATCCAAGTTTCTAGAACACTGGATTTTTTGTTTCCATGTTGTAGGAAATTGAAAGACGATTCTAACGAGCCAAAAATCACTCAATTCGGACTTAAAACGAAGAAGTTAGTGACGAAATAAGCTTTGAACGAAACGCGCGCTGTTGCATACATGGCAGTGATGACTGTGCAGAATTGCTGACGTGTTATTGCTGATTGGGATGACTTGCTGACGTGGCGTACGAACGGCGCTGACGTAGCACCTGACACAACAAAACAACCAACATACTGTGACGCTGACGTGGCAAAAATTGATGATGTGTCGTTGCTGACATGTCACTGATGACGTGGACTTATTCCGCTGACGTGTCATTAGAATCTGCTGACATGTCACTGATGACGTGGACTTATTCTGACGTGGCGAGTCCAGTCAACTGGTTGGGCCGTATCGGCCTGGTTCGTTTTGAACCGTACTGAACTGGTTCGATCTGAACCGAACCGGTCTGACACTGAACTTGTTTGTGAACCGGGAGCTGGATCCTTGGCTGGACAAATCTTACGGTCAAGATCTTCTATAT
>NW_020651330.1:0-893 GCF_003573695.1 Papaver somniferum | reverse complement strand
CTTTGTGCTTGTTTTAGGAGTCGGCTTTTGTCGCTCTTTAGTTTGAGTTTCTCTGTTGTCGGTGCTGGCGTTGCCTTCCCCGTTGGAATCGCTTAGGCGCTCCTCTCCTTTTTCTGTTTCTTTTTATCATCAATATATTCTCAACCTTTTAAGTAAAAAAAAATCCATTTATTTTTTCATTACTTTTTTTATCAGAAAATTTTTATATTGTTGCCGTGGCCAGACAAGAAAAGCATACACGATGTGAACCGGACAACCCCATAAATATTGCCTCTGATATGGACAATCATTATGTTTTAAAGACCAAAAAACATATTGATGCAGAAAGCTTTCTTCTGCACAACTAATTACTTCTGTGGGAGACAAATTGTATAAGCTTTCTTCTGCAACAATCTCCTAAGCTTTTCAAAAGGGAAATCCTGAACTTAGTTTTGATTTGTATAACTATAGATTGTTGCATTATATCAATTACAACTCTATTGTAGCGCAAGAATCATGATCATAAATGTTCTCCCGATTGCCTCCGGTCAAACCACCTAGTTAAAGTTCGAATATTCTAGCTCTCAATCAGTGAAGAACTTACACTGTGTTTCCAAGTTATAGAAGCTACTAAGAATAAGAGGGTAGTTGTGAGTGCATACAGAAATATTGGAACTGCATACAGGGTAGTTGGAACTGTAGTTGTGACTGCATACAGAATAAGAGGGTAGTTGTGACCAGCTCTCAATGTCGTCGTGTCTTTCCCCTTTTCTCTCTGAAACAAAGAAGAAGAAGAAAAAACTACTTTCTTCCAAAACTCAATTCCTTGATCCGTCCGGTTTTGATTTGATTTTTCAGATCTACCGGACAGATCGAGTTTGTGTCCTTGTATATATTAATTTTCCAACAAAAAA
>NW_020651329.1:0-789 GCF_003573695.1 Papaver somniferum | reverse complement strand
CTCTCAAATTAAAATCTAGTTGGATGTTTGGATTATAGGCATGGAGGAACCACCAATACGAAGACCAGAAGTTATTGATAATGAAAGTTTTGTCTGGGTAAACGAGCTCTTTCTTTCAGATGGTAGAAGGTGGAATTCTGACCTGGTGAGATATCTGTTTGATCAACCAACGACTGAACTCATATTAAAAATGAGACTCTCAGCTACTTCAACAGATAAGTTAATATGGAAGCTTACAAAGAATGGTGTTTTTACTCTCAAGTCTGCTTACAAGAAGTTGTTCGAAGACAGTTTAGGCTCTAGACAGTTTTCAGTGGTCATTCAAGGTACGTACAAATATAAGATGGAAGGAGTTTTGGAAAATTAATACTTGGCCAAGAGTCAAACACTTCTTCTGAAAATGTTTAACTGATATCTTGCCTACTAGAGCTCGCTTATCAAGGCAGTGTGGTTACATAAACAAAACTTGTGCTCTATGCAATCAGTATGAAGAAAGCACAACGCATATCTTGTTTCACTGTCCTTTATCAAGCAAAGTTTGGATGGGCATACCGGGAGGAAGTCAGGTTCTCACAGGAAGGTTGAATGATATTGCAGTAATTTTTGAAGACTGGATAATTCAGTCTAAACAACAACAAAGTCTGAGTAATTGGCTGAACTTAGCTATGGTGGTTGCGTGGAGTATATGAATGAAAGATGTGATGTGATCTTTCAGAATAAGAAGGCTGATCCTACATGCACTGCTAAGAAATCTATCAGCTTTGCACATTATTTATCTTCACTTTCTGA
>NW_020651328.1:0-333 GCF_003573695.1 Papaver somniferum | reverse complement strand
ATGATATCCGGATTACTGCCAGAAATGTTGTTACTCAAGATGTACTCTTTGATTGGGAATACAACTTGAAGAATGCTGAAGATCTTGGCTTCAATCTGAAGTGGCTCCGTCAAAGACTTGAAGTTATCAGGAAAGCAATAAAGGGAGATGTTCCCTTCCCTACCAGTGATGCCGTGTTAAAGAATATGAATGAAGTTGTTGATCTAACCAGAAAGCTGGAGGTGGAAAAGGCGGCTCTGAAAGTCTTGGAGGAGGCAGAGGAGCAGAAATCTTTCTTCGATGGTTTTCTTTAGTTTCCTTTCCATAATCCCATGAATTTCTGAACTTCTGAGA
>NW_020651327.1:0-2017 GCF_003573695.1 Papaver somniferum | reverse complement strand
ACCGGTAATACTGTTTCTGAGGATGTAATCTCCAGCTGGAGGTTCCATCGTGACATGTGTGTAAACTTCGAGTTCAATGTTCCTTGGTTCGTTGACGGTTTCTATGAGGTTGAAAATTTGCTGGTCGAAACAGTCGAAGGTCCTTCTGCGGATATGGTGAAGAAGCAGGAAGTCGAAGTCGGAAAATTATCAAGGAAGCTGAAGTTGAAGAGGGAGGCTCTCTAAAGCACGAAGGAGGCTCTTGCTAAGAAGAGTAAGTCATTGTTGAAAAACTTTCCTTGAATGTATTTCTGTCTTCTGAACTTCTTATTTACTTATTTTTTTGAAAGGCAAATGAAACACCTAGTTTATGGTTTTGATTTCCTGGATTTTTGGGTTAATAGACAAATGTTACTTTGAGGGTTTTGGATTATTCTTTTGGAATGAATTTTTTTGGAATGGGTTGTTTTGGGAATGATGTTGTCTTGTTGCGATTGCAAGTGATGCAAACATCCCAGGAAAACCATGGAACCGTGAGCATTGCGCGTCGGTAGATGACATGGGGTGAAACATAACATGGATATCGGTTTTATCATTCCCGTGAGAACTTGAAATAGCAAACCATGTATTTTGTCTAGGTCATACTTACTCGGTTTTTCAGGTCTCCTGATGAAAAGGGAATCTTCCGGGTATAAGACCGAGTTTTACTGGAGGCACCACCGTGATTGTGGAAAGTCCCCAGTCATTTCATCTGATAATCGAGTCGTCGATCCCTGGTTGGATCGTTCGCTTTTAACCTCTAGGCAGTCCTCAGTCATCCCTCGCCGTGTCAAGACTGATAATCGGGTCGTCTGGTAACTGAGTCGTCGATCCCTGAGCGGATCGCCTGCTTCTACCGCCTTGATGTATGGGTCGAAGCATGAGATCTATGGTCGAAAATTGACATTGTAACCGAAAGATCAATCTCCCACTGTGGTCGCCAATTGTTTGAGGGTGAAAACGGTTTCTGCTGATTTTGGTAATTTCGGGCGTGTGGGTGAGAAATGAGTCTAAACCCTAAACAATGTAATGCAAGGGAGTACTTTAGATTCGAGAGATTAATCTGTACAAATCCGGCCTAAACCAAGAAATGGTCGTTCCAGACTTTCTTCGGTCACAAAGAGGAGGAGAAGGGTTGGTTTTGGGGAGGGAAGCGAAGAGAGTGTTGAGACCAAAATAGTTGATTCTGGAAGAGTAGTTGTTCTGTGACTTGTATCAGAAAGTGGGAAGCTAAAAGATGGGAAAGCTAGCAAATGTTTTCTGAGTGTTGTATGCTCCTGACCAGAACTTGTTGTTCGGTGGAAATAGGTAATGCCTATTTATACAAATCGGAGTGAAACGTACTCTGGTCTCATTAAGAAATGGAAAACGGGTGAGTAAATGGGAGGAGGTGGTAACCGGTAACGCTTGGAATTGATGTTCCATAAAAGAAAGCGTTTCACCATTAGTCCCTGTATTTACTAACCGCATCATCCTTATGACACTTTCTTATAACGAGCGTAGTGTACGCCGCATGCTGTAAACCGCCAAACCAATAACCAATGAGCATCCCTGATGAGTGCTAAAAAGTGCATATTTATATATATTTTTCTTGGCATTTAACTCATCTTTTGTGCTCTAATTCTCCATTTTAACCCATATTCTGTATTTTCATTGTTTTCAAGAATAAATATTTTTATTAATTAATTTTGCATTTTTAGGTACCAAATAAAGTTTGGATGAATTGCGGAGCGGAAAAGAGCAGAAAAGTGATGGAATCCAAGAGGAATCACACAAGGAAGCCGCGAAGAATGTTGTGCACAAGACCAAAAGGCTAGAAGTGGGCTTGAAGAGGAAGAATTGTTCTTAGAAAAGATATGGGTTTGGCATACCCAAGGCCCAAAACTCTCACCCAAATCCATTTCCTATATCCATACTCGTTTCTCTTTCTAGCCATCAGATTGGATCATCTCAGCATCCTACGGTCGCAGCATAGTCAGTACATCAAAGTCTGAAGCTC
>NW_020651326.1:0-879 GCF_003573695.1 Papaver somniferum | reverse complement strand
TAGTTTCACTTGAGTCATTTGAACTAGTTATGGTTAAGATGAATGAGGTTGATATGAAAGTGATTCATATGGCTAACTTCGGTTAATTATTTTTTACCAACAAGGTGTACATGTTTAAGTACGGTTATTCAATCCTAAATGAAGGTATTTAATTTATGTGTAACAAGCTAAGTTCTATCTAACAGTTGAAAGATATTAGCTTGAGTCAAATCAGGTTTTCATCTAACGGTGAATATAGAATGCTTTGTTACCAAAGTAGCATTTATTGAAAACCCTGATTTAAAGACTGTATAAAGGTGAACTCTAGCAACTAAGAAACCTAATACCGACACCTCCTGTGTGATACTAGTTGCGACTAAAGTTGATTCTTCTTTAACCTTAGGTTTTCCACGAACCCATGTAGGTTAACGACTTGAAGACTTCATTGGGATTGTGAAGCCATACCCAACTATTTTCTCTGTATTTCTGTGATCTGATCTTGCATATTCAATCTTGCTTGAGTACTATCTTCTTTAAGATTTGCTCGAGATTTATTCTACGATAGAGCACTATAAAAATTAATCACAAAATCTTCGTCTCATCATTTGTGATTCCACAATATCTTGTTTCGCTACCATACAATTAAGCTTATTGTGAGGTGATTGATATTTCTAAGTTATTTTTTGGTAATATAATTTTGGTATATCAATTGTTCGTGTTCACCTTGATTTATCAAAAGACGGAACAAAACTCGTAGGTTTATATGTGGGAGACAGATTTATCTATCCAATAGATTTTTCTGTGTGAGACAGATTGGTTTATCAAGTCTTCGACTTTGTGACGTAGCAACTCTTAGTTGTGGGTGAGATCAGTTAAGGGAATCAAGTGCGTAGAGACCTG
>NW_020651325.1:0-639 GCF_003573695.1 Papaver somniferum | reverse complement strand
ATAAGGCTAGGAGAACAAGAAAGAGATGCAGCTAGAGATTTTTAGAGAAGAAGGTTAAAGAAAAATCAACAGGATTTTGTAGCAATTGAAAGGTAGAATGTTTAATCCCTTTCTCTATGTGTTTTTCTTTGGTATACTTTGATTTTATCTTTCTTTAATCTTATTTAATTAGGGTTCTGAAGTTTAGAAGTATAATTTTATGAATCTGATTGATGATCGGCCTTTGCTTAATGGTATATAATATAATTAGGTATCTTTAGTTCAAATTTAAGAATAATCCACCGTAAATTGACCGTTGAAGGTTTCTTTGAATTTGACCGATAGTTTCTGAACATCTGGACAGTTTCTCTTTTCTGTGATTTTGCTGTATTTGGGAAATCTTAATGATTTTATAATGATTTTTAGTCTTGACAAAAGTTGTGTATATTTGTTATATCTTTCATTTTGCTTTGGGTTTGCTCAATTTCAGGTTGATATGAATTTATCATAAACTGCTTAGTAATTACATGTAATCTGCCTAATTTCTATAATGTAATTGTAAATTCAATAAGTTTTGTTTTAACCGTTGGTTTACTATGAAATTTTCATATGTTTTACATTATGGTGTCAGAAATGTGAACTAAATTTTTTAGGTTGATC
>NW_020651324.1:0-571 GCF_003573695.1 Papaver somniferum | reverse complement strand
TGCCTGCCATCTAACTCAATTTTAATTAAAAGCAAACAACAAAAGTTGGAAATGGCTAGCACCTACAAAGTTATTAATACAACAAAATTTGAAAAAAATAATTTGGATATGATTTTCATCACATCAAACATGATAAATCTCCACCAAAATCCAAACTATTCATTCAATTTCAGGCACATACCATTAGTATCTCAATTACACAAGCAAAATCCAAACTGCTCTTTCAATTTCAGAGTAAACCTGACTAATTCAACACTCCTTAAAACCCTTTTTCACACAGTCACAGATCATAAATCACTTCATTAATCAACAAACCTTTTTCAAAACATTTTACATCAACAAACCCTAAGTTCAAAACCAGAACAAGTCAAAATGAAGATTGAACTAGTTAGTAGTTACCTGTAATCAGACTCCTTCCTTAAGAAATCTTTCAGACTCCTTCCTTGAGTTCCTCCCCTTAACTCAACCAAAACCTAAAATAAAAAACCCATGACTGTAATCAGAAAAATAAGATTTGACAAAAGAAATTGATTGATAAACACAAAACAACAAGCAAACGATTTCGATAAAA
>NW_020651323.1:0-1347 GCF_003573695.1 Papaver somniferum | reverse complement strand
TATTCCTTGAACCAAAGTCTGCGAACTTTGTTGATCAAGAGAACCGGAAGAATGGCGTGAGCCAAGTCCGTGAACTCCGTCCGCGAACTGCCGAAGTTCTCAAACCCGACAATTTCTGCTGGAGTTGACAAACTACTTGCGTGATACTAAGTCCGCGAACTCATTCCGCGAACCGCCGAAGTTCTCATACCCGAGAATTTCTTCTAGAGTTTGTAAACTCTGCCCGGTAACTTAAGTACGCGAACCTAGTCTGCGAACTTGAGAAGGTTATATATCTGAAGATGATTTCTGAACTTAAACTTAAAAAGACTAAGGAATGCAGTTTGCAAATCGTGGTTATAAAAGTTCATGAACCGATTCAAGTGAATCAAATCATCTTTGCTTCAATTGTGTCTTGTGTAGTACATAAGATTTCCTTGCAATCAAACAACTCTCTAACTAGTTCATGTGAAGTCATTTGAACTAGCTATGGTGAAGAAGAGCGTGGTTGATATGGAATGCTCATATGGCTAACCTTTGGTTAACTATTGTTAAACCAACAAGTGCATACGTTTGGGTACGATTAACAAATCTAGAAGCGTGCATTGTCAAGTGTGTGTAACAAGCTAAGTTTTCGATCTAACGGTTGAGAAATACTAGCTTGAATCTAAATCAGGTTTTCATCTAACGGTGAATATTGATTGCTTTATTACCAAGGTAACTTAATTTCAAACCCTGATTTGAAAGACTATATAAAGGAGACATCTAGTATTGTGCAAAACTAATCCCCACACCTTACTTGTGATACTAGTTTCCGTGCTAGAGTCTTTTCTCCTTTAATCTTTGGTTTTTTTCTTCTAAAACCAGGTTAACGACTTCATTGGGATTGTGAAGCCATACCGATACTACTTTTATCGTAGATGTGTGATCTGATCTTGCATCTTCTATCGTACAAGTACAATCAGATTGATTAGCTTGAGATTGATATCTCCGATAGGCAAGCTATAAAAAGTAATCACAAACATCTTCGTCTCACTGTTTGTGATTCCGCAACATCTTGTTTCGCTACCATACGATTAATATTGTTGTGAGGTGATTGATAACTCTAGGTTGTTCTTCGGGAATATAATACCGTATTATCAATTGGTTCCTGTTCACCTTGATTATTATCAAAAGACGGAACAAAACCTTTTAGGGTTTATCTGTGGGAGACAAATTGATCCTTTGATTGACTTGTTTGTGTGAGACAGATTTGTTTATTGTCAAGTCTTCGACTTTGGGTCGTAGCAACTCTTAGTTGTGGGTGAGATCACCTAAGGGAATCAAGTGCGCAGTATCCTGCTGGGATCAGAGGCGTAGGGAGTACAA
>NW_020651322.1:0-893 GCF_003573695.1 Papaver somniferum | reverse complement strand
CACCTAAAAGGCATTTCATATCCCTGCTTTCTTTTCATGTCATCATTCACATAAACTCCCTGCAGAAGTTTCCAAATGTTGCTGGCAATAGTTGGATGCAAGGATTTTCTCCATATATAAGAACACCATTCTACCTTGTCTTCCTTGTGTCTTATTTTCTCCACTGCCTTTGCATTATTGAACAGACCACTTGTATGTAGGTTCCATATTATGGAATCACTTCCACTATGGATCTGAGGCAAACTATCATACTGTAAGAAATGCTGCAACTGAGGATGTATATTCCATTGGTTATTCCTGATTAAGTTCTGAACTTTTAATTGCATATTGTTATGGATAAATTCTGTGTAACCAATTTCATTTATTAGTGGGGATGATCCATACCAGTTATCAAACTAGACAGATATGTTAGCTCCATTTCCAACCTTCCAAGAGATGTCTTCTTGTAAAGTAAGCCAAGCCCATTGCAGACCTGCTCTTACAGATGATAATTTCCATTTTGAAAACCATATACCATATTTATCTTTGAACTTATCTGTAAAAAACAGAGCCCATTCATTTGATGAGTATATCAATTTCCACATCATTTTCATTAGCAAAATTTTGTTAAATACTTCTAGCCTTCTAATACCCAAGCCACCTTCATTGTATGGTACACAGATCTTCTTCCAAGATAAAGTTTTGTACTTTCTAATCTCACCATCACCTGACCATAGAAAGTTTCTTATTAGTTTTTCACAGATCTTAATAACAGAAGATGGCCATTTGTAAACTGCCATATTGTAAAGAGGGTAACTGCACAACACTGTTTTAACAAGAATCAGTCTATCATGAAAGGATAGTAATTTTCCTTTCCAAGTTGCAAGTTTACTCTGAAGCATAAGTACCATTGG
>NW_020651321.1:0-6751 GCF_003573695.1 Papaver somniferum | reverse complement strand
GACGGAAAGTATTTGTCTTTGAATAAAGCATTTCGAGGCAAACTTGAGTTGTCATTTATGGAATATTTTGGGACAAAACATGTTGCTTTTGGAGGCAAAAAAAATGTACTTGAAAGCTCGTTTTAAAGAAAAAATGAATCGTCTTTAATAAATAATTTAGAGACAAAATAAAAAGTTTTGGAGAGGAGGAATTTGTCTCCGAAAATTCTTTTTAAGGCAAAAAATTGGTCACTAAATTTGTTTTGTTGGAGACGAACAAGTTAGTCTCCAAAAATTCGATATTCAGGGGCTATTTATATTGTCTCTAACTAAATTAATTAGAGACAATTTTTTTGGTTTTTGATAATAACTATTAAAGGCAAATTAAATTGACACAAAATTTTACCTTTGAGACAATTTTTTTGGTCTTAAATAGTTATCATTAAAGACAAATTAAATTGACACAAAACTTCCTTTTTTGAGACAATTTTACTGGTCTTAAACAGTTATCATTAAGGACAAATTAAATTGTCACAAAACTTTCGATTTTGAGACAATTTAATTGGTCTTAAATAGTAATCATTAAAGACAAATTAGTTTGTCCTTGAATTTACATTTTTGCGACCAAAAAATTGCCCGCCAAAAATTGCTTTTCGGTGGCCAATTTTTTGGTCATTAAAATATCTTTCGCAGACAATTTTATTTCGTTGGTGAAAGAGACTTTTATTGACAATAAATTTTTAGTTGTTAATTAAGTTTTCTCGTGACCGTTCATAATTTTGTCGCAAAATACTTTCCCAGACGGGGTATTTGAGACAACTTCGCGACAAAAAAAAATCCATCTCAGAAAATATTTTGAGACAAAAAAAAGGGATTTCCGGACAAACTTTTTTGCCACTAAAAGTGTGTTTTGTTGTAGTGAAACCATTTTTCGTCAGAGCAATTTTCAAAGTGATTGAAACATAACATGACTTTCTTCACTAGGTAAAGATGAACTTGGCTAAAGCGAAAGCTTACCAACACATATTTCGATAAATAGATATGCGAGATAAACTCGGCTCGAAATACCAAATGTGTATTAATCTAAGTCTATATAGCAAAACGACTTTTGTCTCAAGATAGGAGATAAATAGACTTTTGAGTGATAGATAAGTTCAAGTCTCCACATACCTTTTAGTCGATGAAGATCCACCAGTTCGTTGAGTAGTCCTTCGTCTTGTATTATGACTTCCATGGAGTTCTTGAGCTCAACTACACTTTTTATCCTAGTCCGAGACCTTAGCGATAGTAGACTAGAAATCAAGACTTATAGTTTTGATCACTAACATTGACAAACATGCTTGAGATAGCAACGCATGTTCGACCGAGCAATGCTCTAACAATCTCCCCCTTTGTCAATTTTAGTGATAAAACTATCAATACATATGGAATACAAAAAAAAAATATATAAATAAACTTTTATAGCTCCTATTCCACATGCCTAATCTTCAACATTACTCGAAATATTCGTCACTTCCAAGTACTCCAATGATCCCAAAGGTTGTAAGTTTAGCATCATCGTTGTTGAAAATCCGTAGCTATAACAACGAGAAAAAAAGAGTTCTCAATCATTGTTATACAGTGTCATAGTATCATCACACAGCGTCAAAGTTCAATTGTATCACAACTTTAACAACAATACTATGGTGATATGTCACTCCCCCTTAGTAAATACTCCATATCTCATGGAAACCACTCCCCCTTACATAATGATCCGAAAACCATATGTATTTGTAGTGTGAACTACATTTTAATTCTCCCCCTTTTTGTCAATAAAATTGGCAAAGGTACAAGAGCGGGATCCTAATGAAATTTCCAAAAGAGACATTTCATGACCAAAATAAGCATATATCATCTTATTTAGATGTAATCATAAAGCCGAGGCTGAATGCATTCATCAAGGAGTTTAAAATATGAAAAAGTGAGAACGTGTGAACGGTTATGCTAAAAATCCGGAAACCTGTCGGTCAAAAAGAATATGAAAAATTGATAAGGTGCGGCAAATCGCATTAAAGGTGCGAAGAGGATTATAAGAGAAGTTTCTCTCATCGCTCTTTCCATAATAAAGATCGCTAAGAGAAGAGGCAAAATGTAGGGGTTAAATACCGCACCCATGGGTATCATGCGAAGCAATACTAATATAAGGGGGCGAATGTACTCGCACGTAGTATATTCCGGATAACGAAGCTGATGACGTCATAAGGTCACGAGTAAAGTGTGAAGTCAGTGCGAAGTTCCAAGAGCATGTGCGAGAAGATCCAAATGTAAGCGTGCGAGGACGTCGCACGCCAGACCCGAAAATAGGTGCTTTATTAGCTGTCCTCCATTATGTAAAACTCTTATATATAGGACCAACCACCCTTGTGTTGAAAGAGAGATCTTTTTGAGAGTAGAGATAGAACTTTAAGAGAGAAAAAGTTGTTTGCTCCCCAAGTTAAAGGTTTTACTTTACTTCTTTGTATTGATTTCTAAACTTAATAAAATCCTTCTAAGTGTTCTTCATGATGATTTCCTAGTTTATTGTATAGATTATCTAAGGGGTGTAGTAATTGGATTTTCTGCTACTACAGGAGTACAATACACAATTTAGTTTACCATTGCCACAAAAAAACCGTACATCATTCTTCCTATTGCCACTTTTGTCATTTGCAAAAGACAGATATAAATTAAACTATGTCAGGTTTAATACAGCAGCCTAAAAATCTTTTATCAGATTTACTAATCTCAAATATAGGCGAATGTACTCGCACGTAGTATATTCCGGATAACGAAGCTGATGACGTCATAAGGTCACGAGTAAAGTGTGAAGTCAGTGCGAAGTTCCAAGAGCATGTGCGAGAAGATCCAAATGTAAGCGTGCGAGGACGTCGCACGCCAGACCCGAAAATAGGTGCTTTATTAGCTGTCCTCCATTATGTAAAACTCTTATATATAGGACCAACCACCCTTGTGTTGAAAGAGAGATCTTTTTGAGAGTAGAGATAGAACTTTAAGAGAGAAAAAGTTGTTTGCTCCCCAAGTTAAAGGTTTTACTTTACTTCTTTGTATTGATTTCTAAACTTAATAAAATCCTTCTAAGTGTTCTTCATGATGATTTCCTAGTTTATTGTATAGATTATCTAAGGGGTGTAGTAATTGGATTTTCTGCTACTACAGGAGTACAATACACAATTTAGTTTACCATTGCCACAAAAAAACCGTACATCATTCTTCCTATTGCCACTTTTGTCATTTGCAAAAGACAGATATAAATTAAACTATGTCAGGTTTAATACAGCAGCCTAAAAATCTTTTATCAGATTTACTAATCTCAAATATACAGACAGCTATACACGATGGACGTGAAGTGAAAAGAAGTATATTTCATTTAGAAGTTGCATATCCATTTCAGATAGATGTAGAGACATGAATCCTAAAACAAAGCTATGAAATAAAACAAAGCAACCCCGGCACCCAAGAACCTTTTTCTTATTTGCAAATTTTCACAAATCCTTGAGAAAGCCTTTTTTTTTTACATAAAGAAATGTTTTACTTTTTTTACCGTTTTTTCTTTTTTTTCCTCCTTTTACTTCAATCTTGGCACTGCCACTTACCATATGGGCTATGTCTATACAAATTCTGAGACGAACACATTCGATTAAAAATGAAGCAAACCAACTACTAGTGTAAGATACTTGTTTTAGTATAGCTTTATTCTCTGAGTTATTTGCCTTCGACAGATCGGACACAATGATAAATCACTACCACAAGACTCGCATGTCTGTATAGGCCAAAGAAAGAAAACGAGTTGTAAACTGTGTTAGTTGCAAGAGGCCTTTAGTGAACGTATTCTAAAATGGAAATGCACTACTTTGTTTCAAGATACATTACCTGATGTCCACATCCAAATGCAAGATTTTTCGTCTGTCCAAGACAAATAGGACAACCCTGTAGCACAAGTGAAATGACATCAAATTAGTCGCTCAATGAGACAATTTTTTACAATAATAGCAACTCCAAGATCGGTGTTTCACAAGAAGGTTGAATTCTTGCATACTACAAGTAGTTTTACCTGGTTGTGTACAGGTTGTGGCGGAGGAGCAGAGGGAGAGGCAGCCTGGCGGAAATTAAAGCTGTTGGAGTGTTGGGTAGCCCTTGCAGGAGTAGGTAGTGCATTCCTCCAACTAGTTCCTCTACTACGACTGCACAAAGTGATCATCGACATGAAAACTTGAACATAACCGAAATGACAACAATTCTCAACTGTTTTTTATAATTAAACCAATGGCATACCCCAATAGTTGAAGCTCTAGTGTTGCTTTGTACTGTGAAGGTATTTCCATAAGTGCTGCAAGAGCAAAATCTGTCTCCTTTTTGCTGTTCGGGATATTCCGGGACATAATCTCCGTGAAATTCACAAACTGCATACAGAAGTTGTGAACTGAGATTCAAGAAAACAACATTTTTAAAGATAGTTTTGGGCAAAACTAAGCATATGACAGTTCAAGTCCTGACAAACCTGAAAATTATCAAAAGCTCGAGCCGGAATGTTATCATCAAATTCGCGCATCATATCCCACGGCCCGTCACCAACACCGACCAGAACAATTGATAATGGGTAATCACTGCAATAGAGGGAGGGTTAACATTTAGCAGAATGACCCAAAGAAAATCAAATAAAAATGGTAATATGTTCTGCTGAAAAGATACAAGAACACAAACCTTGCTCTAACTATGGCATTAACTGTGTCCTGTTCTTGCGGACTTAAGTGGCCAACGTCAGTATCAACGCTTCGTGTCACCTATTTCACAAATATATAAATATGAAGTGAACTGGAGATTCTTTTCATAGTGCAAAATTGGACAATATCAAGAACTTCTTACGGACTGGATGTTCCTAACTACATCAAATAACGCGAAAAGAAGATATCATGGATTAAGATTCTGTACTAATGGCACAAATTGACTAACCTGGCCGTCTGCAATAATGAGAAGAACATGATATTGACCCCGACTCTTTTCCACTGTTCCGATAGCCATTTCTATTATAGGTGCGAAAGATGTTGGCCCTGCCAGGCGAAGTTGAGGAGCTAGTTCTTTATAACGTGCCAGTGCTTCCTCAAATCCATTACAGGGCCGATGGTCCGGATAGAAGCTGAATACGTCTTTATCATGTGTAGATGCTGCAGGACAATACATTCAACTGTTAGCTCTAGCAAATTGATGGACATAGACAAGGTAATATTTGGAACTGACTAAATTGCGCAAATGAGCTAACCATCGCCGAACCCGAAACATGGAATAAGATTATCCTCGTCGAAACTAGAAAGGGTCCTTCCAATAATGGAGATTGCTTGCTCATATGGGTTGGGATAATCTCCAATGTGATGAAGCGACTTATGGTTGAACGATCTAGCGCCCGTCCATTCGTTGCTCTTTGTGAAATCAATTCCCACAATTAGATTGGACGATTCAAGACCGGCTCTGGCAAGAGCTGTTGTCACCTGAAAAATAAGAGAAATGTCAAGCAAATCAAGTTCTGATTAGCCGGAAACTGTCCGGTCAAAAATTAACTTTATTAATGTACCTGATCTAAGGAACGATAATCATCATCAATCTTGTTGTATTTCGATGACCATGCTCCACTGCGAATGTCGCCTGATCCGTTATGGGCAGGGGAAGGCATGTAGGAGGAGGATGTAGAGGTGCGCGCTGGCGTTGACATATACCCCCGATTGAAAGAAGAGGAATTCGAATACCTACTGCTGCTGCTAGACTGTTTGGCTCCCATGTGTGATGATCTAAAGAAACTAAGTTTGTCCTAAGACACCGGCGCGCACGTATTTCGCGCGAAACCTGGTTCAGAAAGAATTTAGAGTCCTGTAAGTTCAATTAAGCAAGACATGAACTGAAAACACCAAAGAAATTCACAGTAACGCACCAGAAACGACAGTAGACGAGTCTCCGGTTCAACCGGACTCCGTGCAGTTTGAGTCGGAGTTGATTGGGCAGTAGTACTACTGCTCCAATTACAGTTGAATGAATTTATATAAGAAAATGTCTGTCCAAAATCAAACAAAAGAGAAATTTTCAATTATTAGAACTTGATCAAACTTTTCAACTTGAAATTAGTCCCAAGGAAAACAAGAAACCACGATTGTTATGAGAAGGTCGCAAGAAAGAAGTTTCAACTAAACTCCAATAGGTGACTTTCTGAAAGCAACATGTATAACGTTTAAATAATTCAAACATCTTATCCTGAGAAAATCCTACTGTAGGTGAAATTTCATATGAAAGTTCAACGAAAGAGTGCAGTCTTCGACTAAGTCAAGTGGAAATTATTGTTAATAATTATATTGTTGCCGTGGTCTACTTGCAATATTTATCTTTTAACAATTTGAATGAAGCTTTATAAAATTTCCGAGGAAGCTTGGTAAAAACGACATTCCACGCCAATGGTCCCAAAGACGGAGAGATTATTATAACAAAATGGTTGATTAATGAATGAAATACAAGAAGGAAGAAAATGGTCACAAAAGGAAAACATACCGAATACTAGGAAAGCTAGTATAGTCGAGTTGTTTTATCTTTGCACTGACGGAGAACGGGAGCGTGAAACGTAGAACGAGATATTATGATGTTTGTAAACTCAAAGTAAACTTATCTTTTTATAGGAAAAAACAGTAGAGTTCTATTCCTGAGCAAACTCTAATAATCATACAAACTAAGTAAT
Source organism: Papaver somniferum (assembly GCF_003573695.1). NCBI lineage: Eukaryota > Viridiplantae > Streptophyta > Magnoliopsida > Ranunculales > Papaveraceae > Papaver > Papaver somniferum. Next base: position 21 of record NW_020651321.1, on the reverse strand, counting down.
TCCAAGAATATATACACAGTA
>NW_020651320.1:0-689 GCF_003573695.1 Papaver somniferum | reverse complement strand
TACCTGGACGGCTCAGCATAAAAATAATCAGGTTTTTAACTCTATTAAGATCCTACACCAAAATTAATGGATTTCTACCAAAACTATGAGAAAAGATAGAAATCCTTTGATTGGGGATTAACCACCGATTAAGACAAACTTAATAATTTGAAATGTGTTCAAAGAGAGTTCTACAACATATTTATATAGTCTGGGAAATCATAATTCAAGCAAGTTCTAAGAAAAGCAATCACACTAAATAAGGGAACACTCAAAAACTAAATAAGGTTACTTCTAAGAAAGAGATAGAAGATAAATAAGGAAATATGGAGTAATCGGTACTGGTGTGGCAACATCCCAGGCCCCTGCAAACAAGGCTTGTCCTCAGGTCTGAAAGTCTGGATAATGAAGAAGAAACTCAGTAGTGTCATCCCAAGTAGCTTCATCAACCGGGCGGTCCTGCCATTTAATGAGCCAACGAGTGACGACATGATCATTACGCTTGAACATTTACTAGTACAAAAAGTTGCATTGGCCACACTTAATCACCGTGTCCATAGGCTTTTGGTCATGAATTTTTTTCACTCCAAAAATGTGGCATCAGGTGCCGAGACAAAAAGGTATCCCTATGGCTACATAAACTTTGAGTGGCTATAAAATATGATTTACCATGGCCATAACTCTAAAACCGTGTCTATATGGTACTCAAT
>NW_020651319.1:0-3008 GCF_003573695.1 Papaver somniferum | reverse complement strand
GTCCCTTATTGAGGACTAAATCTAGGACCTCTTGCAACTGGTTCAAGAGGATCAAGATAGAGAGGGATCCACTTTCTAGACTTAGATTTACCAGAATAAACACAGAGAATGATTTTATCAATAGCACGAGAGTTTTTACCACTAGAAAGCACTTGAACCTTGTGATGATTCTAGGAAAGAGATCATATTTATAAGGTTTCTGGTTTTCTGTGAGCATGTGATTCACTGCAGTAGTCGACCGACTATTTGTTCCATTGACAGTGGAAAGAAGCAAATTATGAAGTTTAGAAAAAAATTTCCTCCTAGCAAAACAATGGATAGCATAATGATTCTTTTTCCCACAGAATGTACAGGTTCGTGGAGGAGAATTGTTGAAAGGCATCTGTTTCAAACCCATGTCCCATTTGGAAGTTTGCCGAATATATTTTGTAGGAACTTCCTTTGGTGAGTTTTTCTTCATGTCAGGTAACTTATATTGAGACTCAGCACGTGACACAAAAGAATTTCTTATTGCAGTGTTTTCCTTAGTCAGTGAGGAAGACTGTTTTTGGGCTAGGTGAATAGATGTAGCAATATTCTCTGTTTCAACACGAAGGTTGTTCAAGTCAGAGAAGTGTGTTTCAATTAAAAGTTTTTCTCTAATTTTTACCTCTGTAACAATATTCTCAAGAGTACTAATCTTTTCTTGTTGTAGCATATTTTATTGAGTGAGTTTTTTGATATTGTTTGAGAAGGATTCAATGATCTTATAGAGTTCACGTTCTCGACTAAGAGACTTCTCAAATTCATCCAAGAGTTGAGAATGATTGTGAAGATCAATCGTCTCAGTTGGATTTTTTTTGGTTCTAGTGGTATTCCTTTCTACCTCTGACATTCTGTCAATTGTCTCATTTCTTTCTCTGGATTCAGAAGAATCAGCTAAGGAATTATCCTTTGAGGAAAAAGCAAGACACTTGACATAGTCAAAAGTATGGGAAGCCATAAACTATGCATAGATAAGAGATACGACTTTTTCCACAGAATCAGATTGCTACTAACACAGACTTGTAAGGTCTTTTAAACGTGTTTGCCTGCTCTGATACCAATTGAAAATGCGGGGGTCTAACAACCACACCCAATATTTCAATTAGAAATCTGTATAGACTAACTCCAATATACTTTCCAAAGAATCAACTAGACAGTCAGACTCAATCTAGGTAAAAGTATATCGAGGAGTTAATATCTGTTTTCTTGATTTGATCTTTACTCAAGCAAATAGAAATCTGCGAATATCAAATACAAGGAATAAACTTGGATGGTACGAAAGACCAATATCCAAGGATCAATCAATATCCAATCAACAACCAAATGTTGGATTTCACTATTGATCAATACAACGCATAACCTGTGATATTTCAATTATATAACAAAATATAATGCGGAATAGAAATAACACAGACACCAGAAATTTTGTTAACGAGGAAACTGCAAATGCAGAAAAACCCCGGGACCTAGTCCAGATTGAATACCACACTGTATTAAGCCGCTACAGACACTATCCTACTACAAACTAACTTCGGTATGGACTGTAGTTGAACCCTAATCAATATCACACTGATTCAAGGTACAGTTTCGCTCCTTACGTCTCTGATCTCAGCAGGATACTACGCACTTGATTCCCTTAGCTGATCTCACCCACAACCAAGAGTTGCTACGACCCAAAGTCGAAGACTTTAATAAATAAATCTATATCACACAGAAAAATATACAAGGATAGATAAATCTGTCTCCCACAGATAAACCTAAAAGTTTTGTCCTGTCTTTTGATAAAAATCAAGGTGAATAAGAACCAATTGATAAACCGGACTTATATTCCCGAAGAACAGCCTAGTATTATCAATCACCTCACAATAATCTAAATCGTATGTTAGCGAAACTAGATTTTGTGGAATCACAAACGATGAGACGAAGATGTTTGTGATTTCTTTTTATCTTGCCCTATCGGAGATATAATCTCAAGTCAATTATTCAATTGAACTCGTACAATAGAAAATGGCAAGACCAGATCGCTCAACTACAAGAGAAGTAGTTTCGTCTGGCTTCACAATCCCAATGAAGTATTTCAGTCGTTAGTCGACAAGGTCTCGAGAAGAAACCTACTATTAAAGGAGAATCTAATCTAGCAAACCAGCTAGTATCACGCAGGAGGTGTGGGGATTAGTTTTGCACAGTTGCTAGACGTCTCCTTATATAGTTTTCAAATCATGGTTTGCAATATAAGTAACCTTGGTAACAAAGCATTCAATAATAACCGTTAGGTGAAAAACCTGATTTATCCAAGCTAATATCTTTTAACAGTTAGATCGAAACTTAGCTTGTCACACACAAGTGAAATGTATTCATTTAGGTTTGAGTAACCGTACCTAAACGTGTACATTGGTTGGTTCACAAATGGTTGACCAATGGTTATCCATATGAGTGCTTTCATATTAACCGTATTCATCTTTCTCATAACTAGTTCAAATGACTCATAAGAATTAGTTTAAGAGTTTTTCAATTGCTTAGGTCTTTATACATAGACACAATTGAAAAAAAATCGTTTTGATTCATTTGAATCAATTCATGAACAATATACCCACTGTTTGGAAAGATTGCATTCCTTATAATTTATTGTTTTAATTCTATGAACTACCGATTTGAGAAATAACTAGCTTGGGTATGCGTAGCTTAGCTACCGGATTTTGAGTTGGTTTTAGTTTACAAACTCAGAAGACTTTCTCGGGTGAAAAAGTTCCGCCAATACGCGTACGGGTACACTACCTAAGGTGACTGGTTTTTGAGTTCGTAAACTTCAAACTCAGCAGAATTTCACGGACGTGAATTTCCGCCAGTATGCGTACGGGTACGCGTACCCAACCTGTCTCCTTCACCAATACGGCATGCACACACATGCACGCACTTGGTTTCCGTCACATGGATTTATACACTAATGTGCGAACACACTATATGCTTACATCCGTAGGTGGTTA
>NW_020651318.1:0-364 GCF_003573695.1 Papaver somniferum | reverse complement strand
AACAGATTTATTTTGGTTTCCTGATTTATATCTAAATTCGATGTTGGTCGGCGGTAAATGATCTACGACTAAAAATGTTAGTTATAATCGTAGCCTTTTTAAATTTCCATCTTAGAAATGCCACTTTGTTTATAATGGTGCATGTACCCAAGGATACAATGGCTTTGACATTAGATTTCATAATTGTTTTATACGTTTTATCCTTGCATTTAGTAAACAGATGACCAACCCTTGTCATGTTGCGTTTTATTTTGTAAGAAAACTTAACTATATGTCTATAGTTGATCCATTGATTTTCCAAATTGGGTCTCATCTTTCTGCTCATTTGGTACTCTTTTCCAACTAACTGATCACTAGTGGTTTT
>NW_020651317.1:0-667 GCF_003573695.1 Papaver somniferum | reverse complement strand
GAAACTCCAACCTATCACTTAACACTGGTTGGAAGATTACCATATACAGACCCGAGGTTCTCGTCCGGGCGAGGTTCGAGGTGTCAAATATATCAGATTGGATGAAACTGCAACCTAGCTATCACTTAACTTAGGTAGCAAGATTACCATATACAGACCCAATGTTCTGGTCCGGGCGAGGTTCGAGGTGTCAAATATATCATATTGGATGGAACTGTAACCTATCACTTAACTCTTGTTACAAGTTTACCATCTACAAACCCGATGTTCTGGTCCAGGCGAGGATCGAGGTGTCAAATATATCAGATTGGATGAAACTATAACCTATCACTTTATTAAGGTCTGTATATAAGATTACCATATACAGACCCGATGTTCTGGTCCGGACGAGGTTCGAGGTGTCGAATATATCAGATTCGATGAAACTGCAACCTATCACTTAACTCAGTTTGCAACATTACCATATACAGACCCGATGTTTTGGTCCGAGCGAGGTTCGAGGTGTCAAATATATCAGATTGGATGAAACTGCAACCTCACTAACTCAGGTTGCAAGATTACCATATACAGACCCGATGTTCTGGTTAGGGCGAGGTTTGAGGTGTCAAATATATAAGATTGGATGAAACTGCAACCTATCACTTAAATCAGGTAGCAAGATTACCAT
>NW_020651316.1:0-1067 GCF_003573695.1 Papaver somniferum | reverse complement strand
TTTTTTTTTTTTTTTTTTTTTAAAAAGAAAATAAAATTTGGTTTTTGAATGGGAGCAAGCCCACTGTTGGTTTTGTGTTTGCTTTGACTCAGCTGGTTTGAAAACGTTTGGTGAAACTGAGTCCAAAATCTCGGCCTAGAATTTGGGTACCCGGCCCACTAACGAGTTAACCTAGCGTGATCGGTTACAAGCTCAGCTGGGTTTAAAAACCCAGAATACAAAATACCAGTCCAAATTAAACAAGCTCACAAAAATTAAATACAGGCCCACAAATTAAACAAACAAGCCCACAAAAATTAATTACAAACCCAACAGAAAATAAAAAGCCCAAAAATTGGCTTTAATATTACAAGCCCACAATTAAAAATTGGAAGCCCACAATTCGGGTTCTCTGAATGGGTTTACCTTTTTAGCACAGCCCAGCTGCTCTGATATTGCTGCAAAAACCCAGTTGGCTTTGGTTCTTTTCCTTGGTGGCGTCTGATGAGTGCCAAATATTGTATATATTTATCCCTTTTTGTTGGCATTTTAACTCATCTTTTGTGCATTAATTCTACATTTTATCCCATGTTCTGTATTTTCATTGTTTTCAAGAATAAATATTTTTATTAATTAATTTTGCATTTTTAGGTAATAAATAAAGTTCGGATGAGTCGCGGAGCAAAAAGAGCAGAAAAGCAGTGAAAAGCCGGGAGAAATCACGCAAGGAAGCCGCGAAGAATGGTGCGCACAACCTCATTTTCTACACACAAAAACGCCTCCGTTCTCAGCCATCAGATCAGTTCTCAGAAGCATCCGATGGTCGCTCCTTCATAGAGCATCAAAATCTGAAGTCTCTGCCAAGCACCACAGCGCTGAAATTCCAAGCCTTCAGATTAGATAGTAGTTGAATCCAACGGTCGCTCCCTTGTTGTTCATCAACGTTTGATATCTCCGCCTTACACTACAACACCTAACCCCATCTAGAGCCGTTAACTTCGTTGTATCAAAAAATCTGACGGTCGCTACCAACCTCTTCAGGAGGAACCATCCGATCCACCTACCAGCTTCACATCCCACGGCCCATC
>NW_020651315.1:0-854 GCF_003573695.1 Papaver somniferum | reverse complement strand
AATTTGGTAAAGAGAGCGTATACCAATTTGGTAAATGGAAGCTACGGAGAAAAGAAAGATCGTGCTATCCTAATTTGGTAAAGAGTAGTAGGATAATAGCAAGCCATACTAAACATCAGCTAGGATCGTGGTATCCACGTCTGATAAAACCCCAAAATAGGGGTAGAAGAAAGGGTGAAATCACCTTTACACTATCATCAATTTATCCATTTTTTTTGAAGCATCTTAATAAACAACTTGATCAGTAGTGTTACACAAACACGAATAAGAGTATATGGATTCGGATAGGAACTTACCTGCGGAAGTTCCGAAATTCCCAGGATCGATTGATTGCTGTTACAAGCCTTTTCTTTGAGAATCCTTCTTCTTATTTCCAGTTGCAGTGAGGTCTTGAATATACTCTACTAGAGAATATACTGCTAGTTCACACCCTAGTCTCCTAGAGAAATAATGGAAGAGATAGTTTCTATAAACCCTAAGCTTTGCGGCAGTAGTTTCATTAGTCAATAAGAATAACAAATATTCTTATATATAGGATAGGAGATAGGAAGTAGTCACTCGTAGGGTTCTCACTTCTTTGCACGACTGATTCCACAATTCCCCCGCTACATATGCGGGCATATATATGGACTTAGTCATGGGTCAGTTCAATGACCAAATACTAACATCTCCCACTTGCACGCATATAATATAGTACTTTCATTTACACATTACCAAACTCTTCATACTGGATATAGGGTGTGCGACCTCACGAGCATTACACAAATGGCAGGAGTACGGTGATAAAGTTTTCACTAAACTAACCAAAGTACATCACTTACTAACTTCTCGTTTTTACCTCAGATAATTTGACT
>NW_020651314.1:0-1186 GCF_003573695.1 Papaver somniferum | reverse complement strand
GTGAAGGGATTAACTCATTCTTTTCGTTCCGAACTACAGTAATGCCTGACTTCTTAGGCACAAATCGAATGGGACTAACCCATTTGCTATCTGCTATCGGAAATATGATACCCGCATCAAGTAGTTTCAGGATTTCTCCTTTAACTACATCTCTCATGTTAGGATTAAGTCTCCTTTGCATTTCCCTAGATGGTTTGGCATTCTCTTCGAGATTAATGTGATGCATGCAAATGGTGGGACTTATTCCTTTGAGGTCTGAGATGGTCCATCCTAAGGCCTCTTTGTGTTCCTTAAGCACTTCTAGAAGATTTTTTTCCTGTTCCGCGTCTAAACATGATGAAATAATGACAGGTAAAGTATCAGAAGAACCTAGAAATGCGTACTTCAAAGTATTAGACAATGTCTTCAATTCTTGTTTAGGTGACTCTTCAGAAGATATGATACACTTTGAATCAGAAAGTGGGAGTTGTTTTACTTTGTTCTGCCATTTAGTGACATCCATTTGAGGTACGGATTCTAGCAAGGATTGGATGTCACTAATGTATCCATCATCATACAACTCCAAATTAAAATTCTCCAAACATGCTTGTAGGGGGTCAATTGATAAAATACTAGTCAATGAATATTGTATTACACTCTCATCATATTGATCTCATGTACATCATTATCATCAAGATCCACCTGCTGTTGACTAACATTAAACACGTTTAATTCTACAGTCATGTTTCCAAAAGACAGTTTCAACACTCTGTTACGGCAATTAATGATCGCATTAGACGTAGCCAATAAAGGACGTCCTAAAATGACAAGAATGTGACAGTCTGGGTTTTGTACAGGTTGAGTGTCTAAGACAATGAAGCCTACAGGAAAGTAGAATTTGTCAACCTTAATCAAAACATCTTCTACCACCCCACGAGGAATCTTGAAAGATCGGTCTGCCAGTTGTAGAGTGATAGGTGTTGGTTTCAACTCCCCAAGACCTAACTGCACATAAACAGAATACGGCAGTAGGTTAACACTTGCACCTAGGTCTAATAACGCTTTATTGACTGTGTGTTCTCCTATAGTGCAAGAAATTGTTGGACAATATGGGTCCCTAAACTTGGGTGGAGTTTTGTTCAAAATGATGGAACTTACCTGTTCAGCTAAGAAAGCACGTTTATGTACATTAAGCTTGCACTTTTTT
>NW_020651313.1:0-470 GCF_003573695.1 Papaver somniferum | reverse complement strand
TTTAGTCAAAACAGGATCTTCTGAGTCAAATCCATCTATTTAATCTCCCTTAAACACGACCAATATCTTCACTGAAATTCTCGGTCTTTCACAAGCACTTTCCCGCCAAAAATAATTTGAACGTGGGAGAAGATGGGTGCCCTGATCCAAAACACGGGCGCCTTTAACAGTAGGGGTGCCTGGGGGTACCCTAATCCAAAATGAGGGTGCCTTTAGTACTTCTCCAGGGGTGCCCCGAGTAACTTTTCGAGCCGAAATTTCCAAAAATGTTTATTTCCTAAAAATACCTACAAACACATAAAACACCATAATAAGTACGGAATCGAGTACCAACAATACAGAACATTGAGGAAAAATTAGACACAAAAATGTGTCTATCAAATACCCCCAAACTTATTATTTGCTAGTCCTCGAGCAAAACTAATCTAGAAAAATAAAATCCTAACTCGCTAGGTGGCCCTAGCGATCGA
>NW_020651312.1:0-650 GCF_003573695.1 Papaver somniferum | reverse complement strand
CGGCAAGAACTACGTCAACAACCACAACCAGGATAAATCCATGAAGTTCTTGCAAGGGTTTCATGATCGCTTCTCTCCTTTGCGTATCCAGATTCTTCTCATGGATCCCATGCCATCTTTCTACTAAGATTTACAACCATGTCAGGAAGGAGGAGGAGCAGCAAGGTATAAACTCATCTTATACTCCTTCAATTGAATCTGCTACTTTGAATGTTGTTTCTCGTGGTGAATATCACAACCCAAGGAATTTCGCACATCCTGGTTCTGGAAGTAACAATATCTCTGGCAATAATAAACGCCTCAGGGAGTTTTGTGATCACTGCACAAAACACGGTCACACTAAAGCCACATGCTGGAAGCTACACGGCTATCCAAAGAATCTGCCAAAGACCCGTGATATATACTCTCATATGGTTGCTACCATTCATGCTCCTACTGCATCTTCCCAGCAAGCTGCCCCAAACATTAGTGCGACTCAATATGCTATCCTGCTTTCTTTGCTAGAACCAGCTGCAGATGGTGCTGAAACAAAGTGTTAGTCTCCTTTGGTCTTCTGTAACCGGATTTGGAAACTCATGAACTCTTTCCTAACTGGATTAGGAAACTGACCGAAAACAGGAAACCCACAATTTTCTTTCCAACAAGTCAGT
>NW_020651311.1:0-375 GCF_003573695.1 Papaver somniferum | reverse complement strand
AACAAATTCCCTCGTATATGCTAGTGGGGGAGACTACACTACTATAGACAACTTATTATATTTTTTGCATGCCCGGGTGTATAAATAAATAATGGTCATTGGTCAGTGTAAGCATTGCCGGAAAGCTGCCGGTTTCGTCAGCTCAAAGTGTTCTTAAACAAAAAGATAGGATCGCGTTCTCTATTACACTATCTTCACCTGATATATACAATACAAAAGAGTGTTCACACACAATTCACCGAGGGATCCCCTGGCCAGAACTCTACTGGTTAGTTCATAAATGCAGTCCGACTACGGAGAAAATTGCGAAGTGCATCTTTAGTTTATCCAAGGATTGTTGCAGTTGCAATTCATGGAAATTGGAGTCCGCTAACT
>NW_020651310.1:0-438 GCF_003573695.1 Papaver somniferum | reverse complement strand
TACTGGTTAAACAGTTGATGCCCGAGAACTATAGTATGCATACCCGTATGCGTACTGATTTCAACCGAGTTCCGTTGTGAACGACAGTATGCGTACCCGTTTGCATACCGGCGAACATACCAAGTCCGGAACACTAAGTATGCGTACCTGTTTGCATACTTGTGTGGGTTAACTTATAAAATCGGTTGTTCATGAAGAAATACATTTATACAATAAGGAATGCAATCTTTGCAAACCGTGTCTATAATGTTCATGAATAGATTCGAATGAATCAAAACCGATTTTGCTTCAACTGTGTCTTGTATACTTCTATGAGAATATAAATAATTGACAACTCTATAACTAGTTTATTTTAAGTCATTTGAACTAGTTGTGATTAAGATGAACAAGGTTGATATGAAAGTGTTCATATGGCTAACTTCGGTTAATAATTGTTGA
>NW_020651309.1:0-735 GCF_003573695.1 Papaver somniferum | reverse complement strand
AGCAAGTTGGTGTTCTCTCATTTCTAGTTGTATGCTTAGGAAAGAACTTAACCTAGACCATGTTACTTGATTAGGATACAAGGTGGATCATATGCTTTGGCTTGCCCACCACTTCTCTTTTAATCAATCTTAATTTCAGTCACTTTTTCAAGTTCTGTGTTTTTGCATTTCAGCTTTATTTTCATGCCTTTTATGTTCCTGCATCTTGTAGCTACTGTGCACTGAAGGCAGTGCACAATCTTGCCTCTTGCCCTTGGCTGCCAAGCCTTGGTAGTTTGTTGCTTTTTCTTAACTGCTCCTTTGTTGCCTTACCCTGCATTTTTGGTTCTTGCTTATCTTTCCTTGCTTTGGTTCTTAACCTGCTTCTCTTTTGCCTTACTTTATGTTCTTGTTTCTCTGCCTGCAACCTTGCCTGCCCTTAGCTTATTACACATCTTAGTTAGGAAAACTTCTCAGATGCTCCTCTCCCTGTGGACAAACCCCTACTCATCATTATATTATAAATCTTGACCTTGTATACTTGCAAGTGTTTTGTGTGCATCTTAGAATTCACACCAAGTTTTTGGCGCCGCTGCCGGGGATAATTTTTATACACACATTGCCGGGGACCACCAAGTTTTTGGCGCCGCTGCCGGGGAGCTGGCTGCCATATTTTTGAAGTTTTCATAGCTGTTGTGGCCTTGTTGTGCTTGCATAGTTGTGTGTGTTCATTGCTATCTTGTTCACTTGCTAACT
>NW_020651308.1:0-405 GCF_003573695.1 Papaver somniferum | reverse complement strand
ATGGTAATCTTTGAACCTGTGATGTTTAATTATGATATATTTTGTCTTGAGTTCATCCGAACGGGAAACTCAGGTCTAACTTTAGTAATATTTGAACCTGTGATGTTTAACACTGATATATTTCGTCTTCAGTTCATCCGAACGAGAAACTAAAGTTTAACTCTAGTAATCTTTGAACCTGTGATAATGAATTCTGATATATATCGTATTCAGTTCATCCGAACGAGAAACTCAGGTCCAACTCTATTAATTTTTGAACCTGTGATGTTCAATTCTGATATATATCGTATTCAGTTCATTCGAATGAGAAACTCAGGTCCAACTCTATTAATTTTTGAACCTGTGATGTTCAATGCTGATATATTTCGTTTTCAGTTCATCCGAACGAGAAACTCAGGTCTAACT
>NW_020651307.1:0-379 GCF_003573695.1 Papaver somniferum | reverse complement strand
AATTTTCTTTCTCTGATTTTGATTTTCACACGCTCTGCAGCTGTAAAATCTCCATATTTATCTTATACATGCTCCAAATGGTTGCTTAACTCTGTCGTACATGTTTAAAACTCACTACAGCTCATGATTGTCTCACTTTGTACACGTACTCTCTGTTTTCTTCTCTCTGATGATGCGGCCCAAATTCACCAGTTCTGATGGACTTAGCAGACCTGTTAACCTGAAACAGGCCCAATCCAACCAATTGTAGCATTGTAATCTCCCTAATAGTCGTCCAAAACCAAAACAACCATTAACGGGTTTATAAAATACGTAACTCCCTGAATTACGTAATCTGAGTTTCCAGCCAATTCTAACCCAAAACATTGATCGTACCATG
>NW_020651305.1:0-2463 GCF_003573695.1 Papaver somniferum | reverse complement strand
CCGTTTAATACCCGGAACCGGTGGGTATCCGGCTGTTTAAGGGGTCCGGTTCTGGGTTCATTAATTTAGGAACCGGAACGGGAACCGCTAGGATCCGAAACCGGGAAAAATAATAGGGTCCGGTTATGGGTAGTATGATACCCGGGAGAAACCGGACCCGTTGACTGCCCTAGTCTTGATAGCCCGTACTAACAATTACCCTATGAAAAAATATGTTTTGCATATAGTTAAATCCTCTTCTTCAGTAAACTTGGGACCACGAATTCTATCAGATATTGTAGCAGAGTGTGAAAGATTAAAAGTAATAGAAAGAAAGAAGAAGATGTGATTTTGGAGACGGGAATAATGGAATTTATAGGGTAAGAAAGATAATTGAGTCGTTGGCGGTCAAAGTAAAACCGCACGGCTTTACCATGACCGCTCGTTTGAATTACCAACGACTATTTATTTTTTTGTTGTAAATACAACACTAGATTTGATTCTCAACCAAACCAATAGATTTCTTTCTTAGCCAACAACATGCACCATGTTTTGTAAAGGCAAAGTGAAGCAAATATTATGTATCGAAGCAAAAGAGGTTTGTCCATTATGTTTCATGGATAACCACAGTCTTATACAATGCATTTGGATGTATTCAAAGTTTCCACAAGAAGGTTGTTCACGCATCAGAATGGTGATTGAATCACAACCGGAAAAGCTCAGGTATTTGCAATGTCAAGATCCCAACTGTCCAGAGGAATCACATATGCTATATGATGCTATGAAGGTTAAAAAAGAAGAAGAAAAGTTTGCAGCACTCTGCAAAAACTTCAAACTTAAATCCTAATTGAAGAAGAGTTATTACACTATGAGCATTATGGAGATGGAGATCACGAATACAAACATTATCCACGTACAATCAGTGGATGCTCAAAGCCCGGAGTGCAGGACTTTTATGCATTTGTGCACTTCTACCGAAGAAGACACATATGGAAGGCATTTATGGAAATGTCGTAGGTGTTTTTTGGTGGAGTGGGCTGAATAAAGTTGAGGGACAAATCGATTCACTATGGTATTATGTTATTTAGTTTGGTGTTTATTTTGTGTTATGACTAGAAATAACCTGTGTCGTTACGGCACGGCATGAGGTTAACAGAGAGTTCTAATAAATATCTAGAGACAGCTCGTGTCATAACAACACTGCTCTAATATGATATCTGACTGGTGTAATTTTTTTTTTTACGGACTTTAAATCGTGTTCCTTTGCAAAATAGTTGTCTATTTTGTTTTAAGCGAAAATAATGTCTATAAATACATTGTAAAATTAGTCATATACATCATCCAAAAACGAACACAAAATCATTTAAGTAATGATGTGTATGCATATCTCACTTATGAGTTATGAATAGAAATAAGCAAATAAATCTCATTTCCCATTAGATTCAGCATGCCACTACTAAACCCAATTAATGCATGTATGATATATTATGATTTCATTTAATGTTTCTTTGATCTTGAGTTAAGAGTTTATGCAATAATTAAAGATTAATAAATTTTGATTCATAATGAGAGGGGTTACAAAAACGACGACCGTCGGATGTATTTCGCTGGGATGAGACTGGGATGGTCGGATACAACGTTTGTATCTCAAAATGTTATCCGTCCGTCCAAAGCTCAAAAACCTATGTTGTTTTGTATTATAGATTATCAAAGCCAAACATGTGGAAGTTTTCACATTTGCACCATCAATATCATAACTAATTTAAGCCTTTCTTATAAATAAAAACATACTACATTGGATTAAATAACCACATCATACATGAGAATAAAGGAAATACATCAGATTAAAACAACTATTACACATCCGTCAATTCCCGTCCTCATTTAATTGTCGGGTGGTGGACTTCGTAGGGCGATGTAGGGATCGAATCTGTTGAGCACCATAAGAATGTTAAAACAAGCTTGGAAGGCTAAAGGTCCGCCCTGAGATACTTCCCACATCGAGTGTTCTGGGTTCCACTTCATGTTCAGCTTCACCGTTGAGTTTATTTTTTTGATTGTGCACTAGTACAACTAGTAATTTCGATACATGGCGACTAATTACACTAAAACGATGTGATAATCCATGAGAATCACGCCCATAAATGTTCCCCGTTTCGACGACGAATATTATATAAACTTCCTCCCAGAAACACAAAGTCGATTCGGCTACAATCCCATCGAAAACATCTTGTGTGTGATTGATGAGTGCTAAAAAGTGCATATTTCTATATATTTTTCTTGGCATTTAACTCATCTTTTGTGCATTAATTCTACATTTTATCCCATATTCTGTATTTTCTTTGTTTTTAAGAATAAATATTTTTATTAATTAATTTTTCATTTTTAGGTTGTAAATAAAGTTTGGATGAATTGCGGAGCGAAAAGAGAAGAAAAGTAATGAAAAGTCGGGAGGAGTTACACAAGGAAGCCGCGAAGAATGTT